>NC_041388.1:656716702-656795877 GCF_002162155.2 Triticum dicoccoides | reverse complement strand
GTCCTCCCACTCGAGGTCTTAGCTGGAGTCCAGTACTCGCCAAAGTTCTCTCACTTCAGGACTTAGCTGCAGTCAGGCACTCGCCTAAGTTTGAAAAAATCCTACCGAGCGGAGAGGAGTCCTCCCACTCGGGGGCTTAGCTGCAGTCCAGTACTCGCCTAAGTTCACTCACTTGAGGACTTAGCTGCAGTCAGGCACTTGCCTAAGTTTGAAAAAAATCCTACCGAGTGGAGAGCAGTCCTCCCACTCGGGGGCTTAGCTGCAGTCCGGTACTCGCCTAAGTTCTCTCACTCGGAGACTTAGCTGTAGTCCAAGTACTCGCCTAAGTACGAAACACATCCCACTCTGCAGTAATGAGGTGCAGGTCGACTGCCACCTCCTCCTTGGGGAGCTTCGCCACAAATACAACGTGCGCTCCATGGCCGACCCGCAAGGATGACGAGGCGTAGGTCGACTGCTACCTTCTCCTTCGGAGCTGCGCCACAAATACAAAAGTTGTCTCGAATAAAGATCAATTTCCACTCGACGGGGAATTCATAAAGATATTCAACGATAAACCAAGTTCATATAAATTCTTAAGGTTCCGGACCACAGATCAAAGTGCTCGGGCATTCAGCCCGAAAGGGTTTAACGGTTACAAAAACCACTCGGCATTCCGAGGCAAATTTAAGGTGAGGCATAAAAATTTGTTGACTCCGCAGGAGGAGGGCTGGCAGGCTCGATGAACTCATCCAGGTCAACGCCGTCGGTGATCCGAGTGGCTGCAGTGATGAAAGTCTCCATAAAAGTTCGAAAGTCATGCTTCTGGGTGTTGGTGACCTTGATTGCTGCCAGTTTGTCTTGTCGCACCTCCTTGCAGTGGACACGAACCAAAGACAGAGCCACATCAGTGCCGCACCGAGCAGAAGACTTTTTCCACTCCTGCACTCGGTCAGGGATTTCATCAAGTCGAGTCATCACGGACTCAGGATCATTTTGGAGCACAGCCTCTGGCCAGAGTGCCGGTCGATCCGTGACATGGCGACCTTCAGTCGAGCCAAGTAGTCCGCGACACCGTCGATGCGGGATTCCAGTCGGAGCAGATTCATGGCAGTTTCATCTTTCACGGGAGAATTGATTGGATCCAAACCAGGTTCGATCCGCCCAGTCTCCTCCTCGAAGTTCTGCCAAAACTCTGCATTCACGATCCAAGGATAAGTCAATTTTCGTACACTGAGTCGACACAAAAAAATCAGTTGGAACAAAATGTGCACCTTCAAGCTTGATGAACAACTTCTTGGCAAGGCTTCTTAGATAGCTCTCCAGATCGTCCCTCCTGCGAGCAATGCTTTCCATCTTCTCGCCCAGGATGAGATTCTCCTTCTTCCAGCGCGAGCACTCCTTGTTGGCATCATTCAGAGCAGACTTCAGCCTGGTATTCTCTTCTTCCAACTGGCCGACCGAAGCCAGCTTCTGTTCAGCCAGAGCGGTTCTGTCGTCAGCTTCCTTTCGAGCAGCAGCCAAATCCTGGTCCTTCTTCATCAGAGCCTCTCTCAGTTTTTCTGCAAAGAAACAATGCTTGGTCCAGAAGAGCGGAAGGGTACTCAAGCCTAAGACAGACCAGTCGACAAACTCGTCTTACCAGTGGCGCCGTCCTTGACTTTTTGCAGCTCTGTCTTGGCCAGCTCCAAGTCAAGGTTCAGTTGGATCTGCTGTCTCTCCAAGTCAGCAAAACGAGCTCCAAGATCACAAGATTTCTGAAATCAAAGAGGAGAAATTATTTCACCGCGAAAAACAACAAAGACAATAAGTACTAAGACTACGGTCGACTGCCCACAGTCCACCATAGTCTCGGGGACTACACCCAGTGGGTACACTTTGCGTGCCCCCACCGGTTCTGATCCCACTCGACCGGCCCGCCGGAGTCGAGTGCAGGGAGTAAAAGAAGGGAGAGAAAGAACTCAGACCATAGTCGACTGCCAGCAGTCGGCCGTGGTCTCGGGGACTACACCCAGTGGGTGCACTTTGCGTGCCCCCACCGGTTCTGATCCCACTCGACCAGACCGAGTGGAAGAGACAAACTACAAAGACTACAGTCGACTACCAGCAGTCCACCGTAGTCTCGGGGACTACACCCAGTGGGTGCTTGCAGCGTGCCCCCACTAGTTTAAAAATTCAATCAACGCACCCAGTGGGTGTACAGATGCAAAGATTTTCAGAAAGAGTCTTCAGATAGCATATCCCAACAGAACAAGCAGCGACCAACTAACCTGAACGTTGCTCTGGAGAGCCGAGCTGGCATTGTAGGCGGCCTGGCTGGCGTCCCGCACCATCTTCATCTTCTCCATCATAATGCCGGCCTGGCGTATGGCTTCCTTGGCAGCATTCACTTCGTCCTCTGGGACATGATGGGTTGCAAAAACCGAAGGCGGGTCGACAGGGGCCTGAGCAGTCGACGAAGAAGGCAAGGCACCCGACAAGGGCACGACGAAGGTAACAGAACCCTGATTGGCATCACTAGCGTCCTGAACGACTGGTTCCGCCCTCGGCGTCGATTGTGGCACCTCGCTTGCAGGAACTTGCCTACTTCTCCTCGTTAAAGGCCTCTCGGGCTCTTCATCATCATCATCAGGGAGGTCAATAACGTTAGGGGTTGTTCAAAGTTCAATCGACAGAATCACATCACCCAATGGTACACATTGCAGTTGAATCGACCAAAATAAAGACAGTATGGCAGAAATCATACCCAGTTTAGACGTGACCGCATCCTCCATCACCTCATCATCGTCCCTGTAAGCTGAGTTCCCAGAAGTAGCAGCGCTACCAGTTCCCAAGTCCGTCTGGTTAAAACAAGAAAAACAAGCAGCACAGGGCGTCGAGTGAAGATAGAAAGAGACACTCACACAGAGGCGACGGGGATGTCAATCTTAATCTTCGGCAACGCCTTCCGAAGCTTCGGCTCTGCGACTTTGGGATGCTTTGACGCTTTCTTAGTCGGAGTTGGCGAAGAGGTCCGAGGACGCTTTGAAGGCTGACCGGCTTGAGCAATCGCCTTTTCACGGGTGCTCGGCCGTTCTTGGTCAAGTTTGGACCGCCTCTCCCTGCGAGGAGGCGACTCGACTTCTTCTTCATCACTCGGGTCGTCGCTTTCTTCGTCCTCTTCACCGTCAGAAGCCCATTCGCCACTGTCGCCGCCGCTCGCCTCGCCTTCCAGATCTTGCTCTTGCTCTCCATTGGGCATCGAGTACATTTCAATGAGGGCCTGAAAGGATAACAATCAAAAGGCATTCAGTTGACCACAAACGGGACATCACATGGTGAATCGGAAAGTTACTTGATAAAACAGAAATATACCTGCTCCGGCTGGCGCGAGTTGTCGAATGGAATCACCCTCCTGGATCCCCGAGGGTTGTCTTTGTTGCCAGTGATTCCCCTCAACTAGTTCTCCAAGATGTCCTCGCTGACCTCCTCTGGGTGGATCCGAGTGGTGTCTTCGAGCCCAGAGTACATCCACATCGGATGATCGCGCACCTGAAGAGGTTGGATGCGTCTGTTGGAAATATGCCCTAGAGGCAATAATAAATATGTCATTATTATATTTCTTTGTTCATGATAATAGTCTTTTATTCATGCTATAACTGTATTATCCGGAAATCGTAATACACGTGTGAATACATAGACAACAGCATGTCCCTAGTAAGCCTCTAGTTGACTAGCTCGTTGATCAATAGATGGTTACGGTTTCCTGACCATGGACATTGGATGTCATTGATAACGGGATCACATCATTAGGAGAATGATGTGATGGACAAGACCCAATCCTAAGCCTAGCATAGAGATCGTGTAGTTCGTATGCTGAAGCTTTTCTAATGTCAAGTATCTTTTCCTTAGACCATGAGATTGTGCAACTCCCGGATACCGTAGGAATGCTTTGGGTGTACCAAACGTCACAACGTAACTGGGTGGCTATAAAGGTGCATTACAGATATCTCCGAAAGTGTCTGTTGAGTTGGCACGAATCGAGACTGGGATTTGTCACTCCGTGTAAACGGAGAGGTATCTCTGGGCCCACTCGGTAGGACATCATCATAATGTGCACAATGTGACCAAGGGGTTGATCACGGGATGATGTGTTACGGAACGAGTAAAGAGACTTGCCGGTAACGAGATTGAACAAGGTATCGGTATACCGACGATCGAATCTCGGGCAAGTAAAATACCGCTAGACAAAGGGAATTGTATACGGGATCGATTGAGTCCTTGACATCGTGGTTCATCCGATGAGATCATCGTGGAACATGTGGGAGCCAACATGGGTATCCAGATCCCGCTGTTGGTTATTGACCGGAGAATGTCTCGGTCATGTCTGCATGTCTCCCGAACCCGTTGGGTCTACACACTTAAGGTTCGATGATGCTAGGGTTATAAAGGAAGTTTGTATGTGGTTACCTAATGTTGTTCGGAGTCCTGGATGAGATCCCGGACGTCACGAGGAGTTCCGGAATGGTCCGGAGGTAAAGATTTATATATAGGAAGTCCTATTTCGGCCATCGGGACAAGTTTCGGGGTCATCGATATTGTACCGGGACCACCGAAAGGGTCCCGGGGGTCCACCGGGTGGGGCCACCTATCCCGGAGGGTCCCATGGGCTGAAGTGGGAAGGGATCCAGCCCAAAGTGGGCTGGGGCGCCACTTCCCTCATGGCCCATGCGCCTAGGGTGAAGGGGAACCCTAAGGAAGAGTCCTAGGAGGGGAAGGCACCTCCTAGGTGCCTTGGGGGGGAGGGTATCCTCCCTTGGCCGCCGCCCCTTTCCCATCTAGGGCTGCCGCACCCCCTAGGGTGGGAACCCTAGAGGGGGCGCACCATCCTCCCTCTTCCCTATATATAGTGAGGCCTGGGGCTGCACATAACACGCGATTCGATCTCTCGTTGGTGCAGCCCTGCGTCTCTTCTTCCTCCTCTTCTAGCCACACTCCTCCACCACCACCACGCCGTTGTGCTGCTGCTGGATGGAGTCTTCCTCAACCTCTCCCTCTCTCCTTGCTGGATCAAGGCATGGGAGACGTCACCGGGCTGTACGTGTGTTGAACGCGGAGGCGCCGTCCTTTCGGTACTTGATCATCGGTGATTTGAATCACGACGAGTACGACTCCATCAACCCCGTTCACTTGAATGCTTCCGCTTAGCGATCTACAAGGGTATGTAGATGCACTCTCCTTCCCCTCGTTGCTGGTTTCTCCATAGATAGATCTTGGTGACACGTAGGAAAATTTTGAATTTCTGCTACGTTCCCCAACAGCGTCGACCAAGAAAGACCTCCAGCAGATCCATCCCGGTCACTCCGTCGCGGACGAGCTGGACGACCAGTTTGACCAGCTCCTTGACCTGCGCCTTCTCTTCTGGAACTATCTTCAGGGGAGCAGGCTTCTCCACTCGAGCCAAGGAGAAAGGAGGAAGTCCAGTCGACTGGCCAGGGGTTGGCTGATCCTTGCAGTAAAACCAAGTCGACTACCAGCCCCGGACCGAGTCAGGAAGGATCATTGCTGGGAAAGTACTCTTGCTCCTCATCTGGATCCCCAGACCACCGCACATCTGGATCACCCGCGTCCTCTCGTCACTTGACTTGGTCTTTTTGACCGACTGGGAACGGCAAGTGAAGATGTGTTTGAAAAGCCCCCAGTGTGGTCGACAGCCCAAGAAGTTTTCGCACATGGACACGAAAGCGGCCAGATAGACTATGGTGTTCGGAGTGAAATGGTGGAGCTGAGCCCCAAAGAAGTTCAAAAAACCCGGAAGAAAGGGTGGGGAGGCAGCAAGAATCCGCGATCTACGTGGGTTGCTAGGAGGACACACTCACCCTCTCTGGGCTGCGGCTCAGTTTGGTCCCCCGGGAGCCGAGCCGACTTGTGGGGGATCAATCCCCCCTCCACCAGGTCGTCGAGGTCGTCCTGCGTGATTGCCGAGCGGATCCAGTCGCCCTGGATCCAGCCCGTCGGCAGGCCGGACCTCGACGAGGATCCGCCCTGGTTGGTCCGCTTGCCCTTCACCTTCGCGGTCGCCTTCTTTGCGCGTTCCAGCGCCGCCGTCTTGTCCTTCCCCATGGTGGCAGATCGAGCTCGAGCGGAGTTCCGGCAACGAGCCGGAAGCAAGAGTGGCAGAGAGATCGGGAGAAGGAGAAGAGAGAATGGTGACGTGCGGAGCAGAGCCCCGGCCCAACGCCTTATATGAGGCTGCTTCCGAGTGGCTGACTGGTAGGCCCGGGCGGCCCTGTCAAAACCCGTGGCAATCGCGCGCGCGCGATACGTGGCGAAAAAGGTGGCATGGGGATCGAGGCGGCTCCGCACTACCCCATCCGATTACTGCGGCCTCCCCCGTCCCGCACGCTTCCCGAAATTCGGATCCCACGAAATCTGCGGGCAGCAGAACAACTCGTCAGACCAAAGATCTCCTCCGCACGGTCACTCGGAGCATTTCAAGTATAAGAACTCACTCGACAAAAACTAAGAATGGATCAAGGCGACTGGAAAGAAAGTTGTTGTCATCACTCTGGTTCATTGATCCGAAACAAGATATGCTCACGACATGAAAAATGAGTCGGAGAGGTGCTCAAACCCTTTACCACTCAAACCTCGATCCATTTGGGGGCTAATGATGAAGCTATGTACCTAGGGTAGGGTCATGGACCTGTCCAAACTGACCTACCCAAGGACATCTCCAGACGAAATCACCTTTCAATCGACTTGGAGGTGTTCCACTGATCCACTCGACGGACTCGAAGATACTCGACCAAGAAGCAATCACTCGACCAAGAAGCAACCACTCGACGGTCAGGAGAACTAAGGGTACTCTGCATGCTAACGGTCGGTTATTAAGTAGCTTTTATGGTCATCATAGCACTTTATTAGGGGCGTTACCAGTAACACCCGACATTAATGTATTTAAACCCTTTGTAACTGAGGGCGGGAGGGGTCTGGCAAACTCTATATAAGCCACCCCCTCCTCAGGGACAAGGGTTCGCACCCCTGTAATTCATACACGCATAATCCACTCGACCGCCTCCGGGCTCCGACACGTAGGGCTATTACTTCCTCCGAGAAGGGCTGAACTCGTAAACCTTACAACTTCTCCATAGCTAAGATCTTGCCTCTCCATACTTACCCCCCTACATCACTGTCAGACTTAGAACCACGACAAGCGGCTCCCCAGGCGCGCGGGCGTACGCGGGTTCGCGGCCTGACACCCACGCCGTCGCCGTCGCCATCTCCATCGCCACCCCCACCTCCTCGCATGACGGCGGAGGATGAGGCCCGGCTCATGGCGCGTGTGCTGGAGGACTCCATACACACGCACGACAAGCGCCAATGGGCGGACCTCGAGGCGACGATGGCCCTCTCCGCGGCCGGCGACGATGGCCCTCTCCGCAGCCGGCGACGTCGCCATCCCCGAGCTGGAGATGGCGCCTCGGGAGGAGGTGGTGGAGGAGCCGCCGGTGGCTGTGTTCCACCCTGACCTGGTGGGCCAGGGGTGGAGCTGGTCGTGTTCCGCTGAGCAGATGGCGGCTGCCTTGGGAGCAGTGAACTAGTGCCCCACGCCGCCGCGGTCGCCGGAGCGGGAGGCCTCGCCTCGGGAGGAAGTGGTGCCGGCACCACCGGCCGCCTGGCAGCCCGCCGCCCCCGTGCACCACGGACCGCCGGCCCACCTGTGGATGCCGCCGGAATACGTCAACCTCCTCAGCGACGACTCACGACACCGGCGGCCAGTTAAGACGGCAACGGCCATGGCATCGACGAGCGCGGCAGGAGCGTGCGGGAGGCGTTTTTTTGGTTTTATGTTAATTATGAACTGGGCCGTTTAAGTGGACTGATAAACTGGGCCGTTTTGTGGCCGTAACCCCTATATATATGTTTTATTTTTTTTAACTGCGTTTATTTACTTTTTTAGTCAATTCATTTAAGTTTTTAATTTTTTTTATTCACGTCCACCTTGGATAGGTTTTGGGGTGCGGCCGCACGTTGGGAGCACCCACGACCCATCGGACAAACGCGGACATGGGCGAACCCATCGGCGCCCCAAAGGGACAAAATCCGGCCAAACCGAACTTCCATTTGGGGTCGCGCGGTGGAGTTGGCCTTAGTGTCCCTCTGCCCCTCTCCTTTCTTCTCAAAGTTGTCCTCTCCTTTCTTCTCAAAGTTGTCGTCAAGTTCCTCATATCCGCGCTCATGTAACACAAACTCTAGGGCTATCATGAACCAATAGGCGTGTCACTAGTTTTTTTAGATGAAAGTCGTAGGGATCACCCGATTTTATATCATAAAGCCTCATAAAATAGGTCCGGCAAAAAATTACAAAGAAAAATAAATCTAGGGAGTCCTGCTGTTTCCCTAAGAAAGAAAATCTACCAAGCAAGCACCAAATTGAATAGCACAAAAGGTAACAACTAAGCCATATTACCGATCAAGACGGGCACCCCTGCCAGTAACCCATCCATCGGGCGGCACCTGAAGGAGTTGTCATTGCCGCGCTGCGACTGGTGTGGCAAGGCCGTGAAGGAGGAGGTGCAGCTGGCGATCCTGAAGGTGTGGGCACCTCCTCCACTACCTCGGTGGCCGTGGCAGCAGCAGCTCCTCGATGTTGCGGAGCATCATTTCATCGGAGGAGAGGGCTGCTAGGGAGGCATCACAGCAGGAGCGGTGCGCTATGTTCACCAAGTCCGATGAGGCATGTGCTTGGGTTCACGTGGACTCCGGCCTTGTAGAGGCCTGGGCCCTTGACTGGTCGCTAACCACCACTGAGATGATCGTGCGGTGACGCGGCCGCCTCAATGGTGAGCTTGCCAAGATCACTTGGAGTGGTATCTCAGTGAGACTGACACCGTGGCCGGCGGCATGGGCAAGGGCAATGCTCCCGGCCTTGGTCACGCAGACCCACCGCACTACGCAGGAGGAAGCGGAGCGGCTCCTCTGCGAGCATTAGGCAGCGGTTGAGCAGGTCGGCCGCCTCCGCAACCTTCCGCCGCCGGAGAGACCATTCCAATGGCGATAACGACGCCGACGCCGGCGACATGGTGGTGCCACCGGTCAGGCCGACCATGCATATGTGGTCACCGTCCGCTACAATTTAGCAGTTTAGGTTTTATTAATTGAATGGATGAAATATTGTCTGTTTTATGTAAATTTCGTCCGAACTCAAATGAATTTCGTTGTGTTTGCATGAAAAATTGTCCGGTTTGTTCAATTGCATTTTCAAATGTTTGCGGGCAAAGTTTAGATGACCGGCTGTTATATCACGTTTTACGGATGAATCCAAACACGTCCGTAAACAAATATAATATCCGTTTGAGTTCTCATTGAAGATGCCCTCTGGACTCTGTCATGACTAGGTAACGTCAGCACACCCACTCCTGCTATCTACGCGGTACCATGTAGCATGCACATGCAGACCCCTTGGGCCATCTTCTCATTGGGAGTGTTTGGTTGCCCGCATGCAGCCCAACCAGGCCCCGTGCGGGATGTGTGTGGCCTGTTTGGTAGCCCGCATACACTATTGGGCCTGCATTGCACGCTTCTTAAAGCACCTCAGGGCCAGGCCCGAACGGTACACGTGGACGGGCACGGCTGCACGCGCGCGGCCACCCTCGAGAAGCCGCGTTGCTTCCCGAAGCACCGATAGTTATTAGCCTCACCGCCCCTCACCGCTCCCTCTCCGCACTCTTCCTGACTCTCCCAACTCTTACCGGCGGCGGCGGATCGGAGCAGAGGAAGAAGACCACCGGACTCCATCACCGACGGCGGCGGATCGGAGCAGAGGAAGAAGACCACCGGACTCCATCAATGGCGGTAAGCACTTCTCTCTCTTCGACATGCACGCTAGATTCGATCCACGGCGGAGGGGAATGGGGAATGGAGGTAGATAAGCATAGGGGTAGTTCATACTAGTTCATAGCAGTTCATACGAGTTCATACATGCAAGATCGGAATGCATAAGGTAGATTTCGGGATTGGAGGATAGGGGAATAGGGGGAAAGTGGGTACACAACGGACACCGGCTGACCGCGGCGGCCGTCACCGGCGTGCGGAGCGGCTGGTTGAGCCGCTGGCCTTCATCTTCTTCTTCATCGCCGTGCGGGCCGGCGGGTCGTCCTCGGCGGAGTTGAGGCCGATCTGCTAGGTAGGACGGACTTGTTGTTGCCGCTCTCTTTCTCCCACTCACACAAAAGAAGGTGGAAGATGGAGCACACAATTTTTCCGGTGCACAAACACCTCCGCCGCACGGACGGTGCCTCGGCCGCATAAACGGCCTCACTTTACTAGGCACATACACGGGCACGGCAACACACCTCAGCCTAACCAGAGGAGCTCTCTCACAGCCGACCAGGCGCATACCACGGTCCCGGCGGAGACTACCTCATCTCTGGCTCCTAGACTTGGCTCATACCGGCGCCGCTTCAAGCAGTACATGAGGGGCTTTTTATACCCGATACACACACGCACACATGAGCAGACCACGGCCACACACCGGCCACTAACACACGCGCAAATTGATCACCCGGCCACTAACCCCACTCCAGAAAGCTAGCTAACAACCTGCATGCATCTAACAAACTCACGCGCGCACACGAGTCGGTCAAGGCACACATAGCTAGCTTATCCACACAACCATATGCATGCATTGTCAAGTAATGATTATCCTAACATTCTCTCCTTAATCTTGACTTGCCGTGGTCGGAGTTGTTGCAACTCTCGTAATCGTCGTCGTCGTTGTCACGGCCATCTCCTCCCGACGCCAACACGCACCTCCGTGCGCGCAGTAACGCACCATCCTCTTGTCGTGCCCGAGCCGCAGTTGCTCGCTCGACGTCGAAGCCATGTGCCACCACCACATCCGGTCCCGCCGTGTGTCGCCGTCGCCTGCTGCTGCTCCCGAAGCCCGCAGCTCCGTGCGCTGCCGTGCCCGAGCCGCAGTTGCTCGCTCGACGTCGAAGCCGTGTGCCACCACCACATCCGGTCCCGCCGTGTGTCGCCGTCGCCTACTGCTGCTCCCGAAGCCCGCAGCTCCGTGCGCTGCCGTGTCGCGTCTCCAAGCCACGCGCCACTGCGCGTCCATGGCCGTCGCGTCTCCAAGCCACGCGCCACTGCGCGTCCACAGCCGTCGCGCCGAGTCGCCGTGGCCTCTGCGCCACAACGCAGGTCCTCCATGACCTCCTCGTCTCCGCGACCGCCGCTGCTCGACTCGCTATGCACCGCAGCCGATGCCTTCATGTCTGCCGCGCTCGCCGTGTGCGCCGCGGACGCCGCCGCACGCCACGGCGCCCCTCGAACCTTGTGGCTCTGAATACCAATTGTTGTTGCCGCTCTCTTTCTCCCACTCGCACAAACGAAGGTGGAAGATGGAGCACACAATTTTTCCGGTGCACAAACGCCTCCGCCGCATGAACGGCGCCTCGGCCGCATAAACAGCCTCACTTTACTAGGCACATACACGGGAACGGCAACACACCTCAGCCTAAGCAGAGGAGCTCTCTCAGAGCCGACCAGGCGCATATCACGGTCCCGGCGGAGACTACCTCATCTCTGGCTCCTAGACTTGGCTCATACCGGCGCCGCTTCAAGCAGTACATGAGGGGTTTTTTATACCCGATACACACACGCACACATGAGCAGACCACGGCCACACACCGGCCACTAACACATGCATGAATTGATCACCCAGCCACTAACCCCACTCCACAAAGCTAGCTAACAACCTGCATGCATCTAACAAACTCACACGCGCACACGAGTCGGTCAAGGCACACATACCTAGCTTATCCACACAACCATATGCATGCATTCTCAAGTAATGATTATCCTAACAGGACTGGCTCCGGCGCCCTAGCTGGCATGTGCACCGCCTCTTCTTCCTCCTCCTTAGGCTCTCCACCGATGACCGCCGGTGGCGCGATAGCCGTCCCCCAGTACATTGCGGCACGGCGGTCATTAGGAGCCCAGTAGGTCTTGTACTTGCACCACTTCTTCCTCTGTTTAGGGTCGTCGGAGACGGTCTGATTCATGGCCCAGCGAATGATGTCAACTGCCATCGTGCCCTTCGCTGGGTCAGGAATCAGCGTCTTCAGCTCTTCTTTAGTCGCCTTCATGAGCACGGCATTAGATTCGTTCTGCATGTCCGACATGGAGCCGAAGTTCGAGCACACCTCCATGGTGTTCTCGAGCTTGGTCTGGTCACCAGCCGTCCACCCGAGGAAGAAGGCCCTCCAGCCAATACCCCAAGGGAAGGGGTTGGCGTTGGAGCTGGAGCTAGAGCTCATGGTGATGGGGAGGAGGAAGGTTGACAGTGAGAGAAGAGAGGGGGTGAGTAAATAGTGGTGGGTAGGGTGAGTAAATATAGGGGGGATGGAGAGGAGGAGAAGAGTGATAGTCATGCTGGTTTAACTACAAGCTATTGAATTAGCCATGAACTCTGTGCAATGCCTGACTCCATGACTTGTGTGCAGATCGAGGATAACAATGAGATGGGCACGGAGGTGCTCCCGGCTGTTGACAGCAAGGGCAAGCAGCCCCTTCACCCAATGCCCGACGAGGTTGAGCTGTCGCCCACCACCGAGGAAGACCCGAAGACGCCTGAGGGTGGCAATGACGAGGGCATGGAGGAGCCCCCCAGCAACAAGCGCCGCAACTACGGCCACTACCATCAGAAGGATGGCCCAACTCACTTCTGCAAGGTCATCCTTATACCGAAGATTGAGTGCATCACCATGCCCCTGGACTTCACCAAGCACTTCGTCGCGGTGCCGACGGAGTTCAAGCTCAGGAACAACATCGGCTGCTCCTGGAAGGTGAAGATCAAGCTGATGAATGGCAGGGTGAACCTGGATCAGGGTTGGGCCACCTACGCAGCCGTTCATCGGATCAAGATCAGCTACATGGTGACGTTCAAACTCCTCACTCCCGACACCCTCAAGGTCATCATCTTCGACGACGATGGCATTGAGGTCGTCAACAAGTGCGGGAAGCACGACGAAGTCTTCGCCGCCAAGGAGTAGGGCCGGGCCACCTCTTTCGAGCGTACTATCGAGTCTGCTTTGAACATGTTTATGGTTTATGCGTTGAACTGTTATATCTGTGGTACTGCTTATATCTGAATTATGCTAGTTGATGCTCTGTTTATACTCTGTTTTGCTTATGATGTGTGTTGCCGAAGTGTGGTGGTAACCTCACCAACTAGCCAAAGAGGTTACCACACATCAGGCCTGGCATACAACCAAACACCATGCCTTGGGTTTGTGGACTAACATGCAGACAACCAAACACGACAGTGTGGTTCAGCCCATGCAGGTAAGAGGGCATGCAGGCAACCAAACAACATCCATATGATGCATTCGAGGCTGCATTTGCATAGCCAGGTTGGGTGGAGAAGTGTATGCAATACGGGTACTGTAGCGCATGGCAACCAAACACGCCCGTTGAGTGCAAGAGCACCGCACACCAGCTCGCTTACTTTACAGATTTAAAATGACAGCAAAAGGGACAGATATCTAGCCAGCACGAATAATAAACAAAATAAATCGAGTAGGTTGCAGTTGACAAGCATGCACGCGTCGGTGCACCGGCCGGAACTGAACTGCCTGCCATTGGCCGGCCGAGGAGAAGCCGCGCGAGCAAGCTTCGCTTGCTTGGTCCGTAGGGAAACGGCAGGGTGCCGTGTGCAGCTGTGCATATGCAGTTGTGACTTGTGATCAGCCAATAAAACGCGCGTGGCCCCTGCGACGCGGCGAATGCAGGTGTGGAGCAGAGCTGTGTACAGGAGTAATAATCCATTGACGACGTAGACGCCCTGGCAAAACCGTGTACAGTACCGGCCGGTTCTCCAGATGAATCCAGGCTAGCCGTCCGTATACGTAAAGTTGTTCCTAGAATGTGATGATAGGCAAAGCCATTGTTGACCGACGAGTATATTTTTCTTAGAACATGACCGACGATTACGTTGTACAGACCTGGTCTTATTAAAAATATATAAGTATTTAATAAAGCTTCATTTCTTTGCAACAGTATCAACACGCACGGAATGTCTACCGTAAAACGACTTCAAGCTCTGCACTGTGTTTGCGGTCCAAAATTAAAGTTCTACGTTTGTGTTATCACAAACTTGCTTAAGTTTGATCAACTCTATGGAAAGATGTACTAAGATCTACAACACCAAATACACATAATACAAAAGCATATTTCATAAAGAATCTCATGATACTAATTTGATGCTATATATGCTAATGTATTTTTAGAACTGATTAAACTTAAATAAATTTGACTTGGACAAAACCAAAACTTCAATTATTTTGGAACGAGTGTAGTATTTTGCTGAGCAGCAACTAGCTAGGCCGCTTTTACCCAACGCTCCTCATCCTTCGGCCGAAAAGCTGGACGGAGACGGCGTGTGATACACCCTAGTCGATGCTCTTCGTCTCTGACCTCACGGTGGGGAGCAACCTCATCGACCGACATGGCACTCTTCTCTGGCAAGTTGATTCACCGCGGCTAGTTCTTCTCGACAGCGGGGCCATGTCGATGATCGCGTAGGATGCACAGGAGAGTGGATAGGGGAGGGTGATGAGGTGCAATTTTGTGCCATTTGGACTGTGTCGATGTGGTCGGTGATACTGAGGAGGTACACGAATCGAACCGGGATGGAGGTGGTGGCATGCGATGGCATGCACCATTATCGATATTGCATTTACTCACCGTCAAACCTCTGGTCTAGTGGAAGACCATGGCTCTTCGGTTTTGCTCGCGAGCATTTCCACATCTCCACTGCAAACAAAGAGAACCAAGGCAATTCCCCTTAAGCTCGTTATGTTTCGCTACAGATATCTGATCCGTCTTGGTATCGATGGCGGAATAGGAGGCACGCATGGCGACGATCGCTGGGGAGACGCGCTGAAGTTCGCCAGACGAAGATGGTGGTGACCAGGGAGTTGGCCGATCTAGAGGAGGCACGGCTGTCTCCTACAACTAGGCCAAAAAACCTATAGATATTGTGCTTTGAGCTATGAAGGAGGCGGAATCAGCGGATCTGGTCCCGCGGTGGAAGTGGGCGATATACATATCTCGTGTTCGGGCACCACCTATCCTGAAGGTGGATGTGGTGGTTGTGGCGATGGCGCTACCATCACCGAGGATGCGGGAGATGCCGATTGTGCTGGAAACGACAAGGAAGCAAGACCGAGGAGGAAGAAGGGGATATGGGAGATCCTGGAGCTGCCTCGGCGTTCCAAACTATCCCCACGCCGCTCTGCAAGGATCCTTGCCCTCATCCTCAACTCCGGTGAGCAAACGAATCAGTCTACTGTCAATGTTCAGACGTTAATTGTGAAGGAAGTTTATATTGCAGAATTTTACAAACGGAGGCTTCGTAGTGGACTTATCATATCTACAATGGCGGTGAACACTCCAGGTAGACCTGAAGAAAGATGTCTCGGAAGTTGCTGATGAATTTAAACATCTACAAGATTTACCATAGGGCAAATATAGTGGCTCACGAGATTGCAGAGTTTAGTTTTGATAATAGGTCTAATGATATGCTTCTTAATACTGCTCCGCCCGCGTGGCAAATTTTGTAATGAATGATTGTATGAAGGTTTTAATAAGTTAATTAACATATGGTGGGGTTTTCACACAAAAAAACCATGGCGGTGAACAACAGCATATTCATGGAAGACCAATCTGAGTGCAAGAATCTGTCAATGGCATTGAGAGCAAACGAATGTGTCTTCATTTATACTACAAGTGTATGTAAACCTCTCGTCCATCGGTTAAAAAAAGGTACCGATCCAAAGCAAATATGCAGCAAGAACGGGAACGCTAACCAGCAAAACGTACTCAATACAACGTTGAACAATAATGAACCTATCTGATTCTAAACACATGTAGAAACAAGTCCTGAACTAACAAGCATTGAGATCCAACTAGCAGGCCAGACGAACAGCTCGAGCAAGACAGGTAGCTGGTCGGCGGCGGCCTGGTGCCCCGCCTCCTGATCCGACAGCGCGACCCACCGGTCGAGCGCCATCTCCTCGCGGTGCCGACGCATGTGGCCGCCGAGAGCCTGGCCCGTCTCGAAGCCCAGCCCGCAGATGTGCCAGTCGTGCTGCTGCCTGTGCCTGTCCTCGCGCCTTTGCCACTCCCGGATGGCCCTGGCGGCGCCGACGCCGAGCTCCAGCCCGTGCCGACCCCGGTGGTGGCTGGTCCGGTGCACCCGCCCAGCGCCTGGAACGTCTCGAAGGCCCGGCCGCATGTCTTGCAGACGAACTCCCCCTCCCCCGACATCGCCACCACCCTCCCCCGCCGTGTCCTCTTCTTTGCCGCCGGCGCATCGGTGCCAGAGTCGTCCGACGTCGTGGTCGACGCCGAGGAGTCCGTGCTCAGGGACAGCGCCAGCGAAACAATCGGCTGCTCCTCCCTCGCGCGCTTCATCCCTGCTCCCATGGAGATGAATTTGCTGCTCCTCTTGATGATCTGCTGGATTTTGGTTGATGCTCTTTTCTTTTGCGTTGCTGTAGTTCCGCGAGAGGCTGCCGCACTTATATATAGGTTGTGTAGCTGGCATGCGTGTTGCTGCCGGGGGAGCTTACGTGTGTGCCAACTTGGCCTACCTCTGGCGTCTGCGGACCAACCGTCGGAAGCCACCACGACGTTCGCGACGTGACGGATTGGATCGAACTCCATCGGGATACAGTATTAATAATATGGCAGATAGCTCCAGTGGACGGAGATGGCGTGTGATACACCCTAGTCGATGCTCTTCGTCTCTGACCTCACGGTGGGGAGCAACCTCATCGACCGACATGGCACTCTTCTCTGGCAAGTTGATTCACCGCGGCTAGTTCTTCTCGACAGCGGGGCCATGTCGATGATCGCGCAGGATGCACAGGAGAGTGGATAGGGGAGGGTGATGAGGTGCAATTTTGTGCCATTTGGACTGTGTCGATGTGGTCGGTGATACTGAGGAGGTACAAGGATCGAACCGGGATGGAGGTGGTGGCGTGCGATGGCATGCACCATTATCGATATTGCATTTACTCACCATCAAACCTCTGGTCTAGTGGAAGACCATGGCTCTTCGGTTTTGCTCGCGAGCATTTCCACATCTCCACTGCAAACAAAGAGAACCAAGGCAATTCCCCTTAAGCTCGTTATGTTTTGCTGCAGATATCTGATCCGTCTTGGTATCGATGGCAGAATAGGAGGCATGCATGGCGACGATCGCTGGGGAGACGCGCTGAAGTTCGCCAGACGAAGATGGTGGTGACCAGGGAGTTGGCCGATCTAGAGGAGGCACGGCTGTCTCCTACAACTAGGCCAAAAAACCTATAGATATCGTGCTTTGAGCTATGAAGGAGGCGGAATCAGCGGATCTGGTCCCGCGGTGGAAGTGGGCGATATACAGATCTCGTGTTCGGGCACCACCTATCCTGAAGGTGGATGTGGTGGTTGTGGCGATGGCGCTACCATCACCGAGGATGCGGGAGATGCCGATTGTGCTGGAAACGACGAGGAAGCAAGACCGAGGAGGAAGAAGGGGATATGGGAGATCCTGGAGCTGCCTCGGCGTTCCAAACTATCCCCAAGCCGCTCTGCAAGGATCCTTGCCCTCATCCTCAACTCCGGTGAGCAAATGAATCAGTCTACTGTCAATGTTCAGACGTTCTCAAGTTGTGAAGGAAGTTTATATTGCAGAATTTTACAAACGGAGGCTTCGTAGTGGACTTATCATATCTACAATGGCGGTGAACACTCCAGGTAGACCTGAAGAAAGATGTCTCGGAAGTTGCTGGTGAATTTAAACATCTACAAGATTTACCATAGGGCAAATATAGTGGCTCACGAGATTGCAGAGTTTAGTTTTGATAATAGGTCTAATGATATGCTTCTTAATACTGCTCCGCCCGCGTGGCAAATTTTGTAATGAATGATTGTATGAAGGTTTTAATAAGTTAATTAACATATGGTGGGGTTTTCACACAAAAAAACCATGGCGGTGAACAACAGCATATTCATGGAAGACCAATCTGAGTGCAAGAATCCGTCAATTGCATTGAGAGCAAACGAATGTGTCTTCATCTATACTACAAGTGTATGTAAACCTCTCGTCCATCGGTTAAAAAAAGGTACCGATCCAAAGCAAATATGCAGCAAGAACGGGAACGCTAACCAGCAAAACGTACTCTATACAACGTTGAACAATAATGAACCTATCTGATTCTAAACACATGTAGAAACAAGTCCTGAACTAACAAGCATTGAGATCCAACTAGCAGGCCAGACGAACAGCTCGAGCAAGACAGGTAGCTGGTCGGCGGCGGCCTGGTGCCCCGCCTCCTGATCTGACAGCGCGACCCACCGGTCGAGCGCCATCTCCTCGCGGTGCCGACGCATGTGGCCGCCGAGAGCCTGGCCCGTCTCGAAGCCCAGCCCGCAGATGTGCCAGTCATGCTGCTGCCTGTGCCTGTCCTCGCGCCTTTGCCACTCCCGGATGGCCCTGGCGGCGCCGACGCCGAGCTCCAGCCCGTGCCGACCCCGGTGGTGGCTGGTCCGGTGCGCCCGCCCAGCGCCTGGAACGTCTCGAAGGCCCGGCCGCACGTCTTGCAGACGAACTCCCCCTCCCCCGACATTGCCACCACCCTCCCCCGCCGTGTCCTCTTCTTTGCCGCCGGCGCACCGGTGCCAGAGTCGTCCGACGTCGTGGTCGACGCCGAGGAGTCCGTGCTCAGGGACAGCGCCAGCGAAACAATCGGCTGCTCCTCCCTCGCGCGCTTCATCCCCGCTCCCATGGAGATGAATTTGCTGCTCCTCTTGATGATCTGCTGGATTTTGGTTGATGCTCTTTTCTTTTGCGTTGTTGTAGTTCCGCGAGAGGCTGCCACACTTATATATAGGTTGTGTAGCTGGCATGCGTGTTGCTGCCGGGGGAGCTTACGTGTGTGCCAACTTGGCCTACCTCTGGCGTCTGCGGACCAACCGTCGGAAGCCACCACGACGTTCGCGACGTGACGGATTGGATCGAACTCCATCGGGATACAGTATTAATAATATGGCAGATAGCTCCAGTGGACAGAGATGGCGTGTGATACACCCTAGTCGATGCTCTTCGTCTCTGACCTCACGGTGGGGAGCAACCTGATCGACCGACATGGCACTCTTCTCTGGCAAGTTGATTCACCGCGGCTAGTTCTTCTCGACAGCGGGGCCATGTCGATGATCGCGCAGGATGCACAGAAGAGTGGATAGGGGAGGGTGATGAGGTGCAATTTTGTGCCATTTGGACTGTGTCGATGTGGTCGGTGATACTGAGGAGGTACACGGATCGAACCGGGATGGAGGTGGTGGCGTGTGATGGCATGCACCATTATCGATATTGCATTTACTCACCATCAAACCTCTGGTCTAGTGGAAGACCATGGCTCTTCGGTTTTGCTCGCGAGCATTTCCACATCTCCACTGCAAACAAAGAGAACCAAGGCAATTCCCCTTAAGCTCGTTATGTTTCGCTGCAGATATCTGATCCGTCTTGGTATCGATGGCGGAATAGGAGGCACACATGGCGACGATCGCTGGGGAGACGCGCTGAAGTTCGCCAGACGAAGATGGTGGTGACCAGGGAGTTGGTCGATCTAGAGGAGGCACGGCTGTCTCCTACAACTAGGCCAAAAAACCTATAGATATCGTGCTTTGAGCTATGAAGGAGGCGGAATCAGCGGATCTGGTCCCGCGGTGAAAGTGGGCGATATACAGATCTCGTGTTCGGGCACCACCTATCCTGAAGGTGGATGTGGTGGTTGTGGCGATGGCGCTACCATCACCGAGGATGCGGGAGATGCCGATTGTGCTGGAAACGACGAGGAAGCAAGACCGAGGAGGAAGAAGGGGATATGGGAGATCCTGGAGCTGCCTCGGCATTCCAAACTATCCCCACGCCGCTCTGCAAGGATCCTTGCCCTCATCCTCAACTCCGGTGAGCAAACGAATCAGTCTACTGTCAATGTTCAGACGTTCTCAAGTTGTGAAGGAAGTTTATATTGCAGAATTTTACAAACGGAGGCTTCGTAGTGGACTTATCATATCTACAATGGCGGTGAACACTCCAGGTAGACCTGAAGAAAGATGTCTCGGAAGTTGCTGGTGAATTTAAACATCTACAAGATTTACCATAGGGCAAATATAGTGGCTCACGAGATTGCAGAGTTAAGTTTTGATAATAGGTCTAATGATATGCTTCTTAATACTGCTCCGCCCGCGTGGCAAATTTTGTAATGAATGATTGTATGAAGGTTTTAATAAGTTAATTAACATATGGTGGGGTTTTCACACAAAAAAACCATGGCGGTGAACAACAGCATATTCATGGAAGACCAATCTGAGTGCAAGAATCCGTCAATTGCATTGAGAGCAAACGAATGTGTCTTCATTTATACTACAAGTGTATGTAAACCTCTCGTCCATCGGTTAAAAAAAGGTACCGATCCAAAGCAAATATGCAGCAAGAACGGGAACGCTAACCAGCAAAACGTACTCTATACAACGTTGAACAATAATGAACCTATCTGATTCTAAACACATGTAGAAACAAGTCCTGAACTAACAAGCATTGAGATCCAACTAGCAGGCCAGACGAACAGCTCGAGCAAGACAGGTAGCTGGTCGGCGGCGGCCTGGTGCCCCGCCTCCTGATCCGACAGCGCGACCCACCGGTCGAGCGCCATCTCCTCGCGGTGCCGACGCATTTGGCCGCTGAGAGCCTGGCCCGTCTCGAAGCCCAGCCCGCAGATGTGCCAGTCGTGCTGCTGCCTGTGCCTGTCCTCGCGCCTTTGCCACTCCCGGATGGCCCTGGCGGCGCTGACGCCGAGCTCCAGCCCGTGCCGACCCCGGTGGTGGCTGGTCCGGTGCGCCCGCCCAGCGCCTGGAACGTCTCGAAGGCCCGGCCGCACGTCTTGCAGACGAACTCCCCCTCCCCCGACATCACCACCACCCTCCCCCGCCGTGTCCTCTTCTTTGCCGCCGGCGCACCGGTGCCAGAGTCGTCCGACGTCGTGGTCGACGCCGAGGAGTCCGTGCTCAGGGACAGCGCCAGCGAAACAATCGGCTGCTCCTCCCTCGCGCGCTTCATCCCCGCTCCCATGGAGATGAATTTGCTGCTCCTCTTGATGATCTGCTGGATTTTGGTTGATGCTCTTTTCTTTTGCGTTGCTGTAGTTCCGCGAGAGGCTGCCGCACTTATATATAGGTTGTGTAGCTGGCATGCGTGTTGCTGCCGGGGGAGCTTACGTGTGTGCCAACTTGGCCTACCTCTGGCGTCTGCGGACCAACCGTCGGAAGCCACCACGACGTTCGCGACGTGACGGATTGGATCGAACTCCATCGGGATACAGTATTAATAATATGGCAGATAGCTCCAGTGGACGGAGATGGCGTGTGATACACCCTAGTCGATGCTCTTCGTCTCTGACCTCACGGTGGGGAGCAACCTCATCGACCGACATGGCACTCTTCTCTGGCAAGTTGATTCACCGCGGCTAGTTCTTCTCGACAGCGGGGCCATGTCGATGATCGCGCAGGATGCACAGGAGAGTGGATAGGGGAGGGTGATGAGGTGCAATTTTGTGCCATTTGGACTGTGTCGATGTGGTCGGTGATACTGAGGAGGTACACGGATCGAACCGGGATGGAGGTGGTGGCGTGCGATGGCATGCACCATTATCGATATTGCATTTACTCACCATCAAACCTCTGGTCTAGTGGAAGACCATGGCTCTTCGGTTTTGCTCGCGAGCATTTCCACATCTCCACTGCAAACAAAGAGAACCAAGGCAATTCCCCTTAAGCTCGTTATGTTTCGCTGCAGATATCTGATCCGTCTTGGTATCGATGGCGGAATAGGAGGCACGCATGGCGACGATCGCTGGGGAGACGCGCTGAAGTTCGCCAGACGAAGATGGTGGTGACCAGGGAGTTGGCCGATCTAGAGGAGGCACGGCTGTCTCCTACAACTAGGCCAAAAAACCTATAGATATCGTGCTTTGAGCTATGAAGGAGGCGGAATCAGCGGATCTGGTCCCGCGGTGGAAGTGGGCGATATACAGATCTCGTGTTCGGGCACCACCTATCCTGAAGGTGGATGTGGTGGTTGTGGCGATGGCGCTACCATCACCGAGGATGCGGGAGATGCCGATTGTGCTGGAAACGACGAGGAAGCAAGACCAAGGAGGAAGAAGTGGATATGGGAGATCCTGGAGCTGCCTCGGCGTTCCAAACTATCCCCACGCCGCTCTGCAAGGATCCTTGCCCTCATCCTCAACTCCGGTGAGCAAACGAATCAGTCTACTGTCAATGTTCAGACGTTCTCAAGTTGTGAAGGAAGTTTATATTGCAGAATTTTACAAACGGAGGCTTCGTAGTGGACTTCTCATATCTACAATGGCGGTGAACACTCCAGGTAGACCTGAAGAAAGATGTCTCGGAAGTTGCTGGTGAATTTAAACATCTACAAGATTTACCATAGGGCAAATATAGTGGCTCACGAGATTGCAGAGTTTAGTTTTGATAATAGGTCTAATGATATGCTTCTTAATACTGCTCCGCCCGCGTGGCAAATTTTGTAATGAATGATTGTATGAAGGTTTTAATAAGTTAATTAACATATGGTGGGGTTTTCACACAAAAAAACCATGGCGGTGAACAACAGCATATTCATGGAAGACCAATCTGAGTGCAAGAATCCGTTAATTGCATTGAGAGCAAACGAATGTGTCTTCATTTATACTACAAGTGTATGTAAACCTCTCGTCCATCGGTTAAAAAAAGGTACCGATCCAAAGCAAATATGCAGCAAGAACGGGAACGCTAACCAGCAAAACGTACTCTATACAACGTTGAACAATAATGAACCTATCTGATTCTAAACACATGTAGAAACAAGTCCTGAACTAACAAGCATTGAGATCCAACTAGCAGGCCAGACGAACAGCTCGAGCAAGACAGGTAGCTGGTCGGCGGCGGCCTGGTGCCCCGCCTCCTGATCCGACAGCGCGACCCACCGGTCGAGCGCCATCTCCTAGCGGTGCCGACGCATGTGGCCGCCGAGAGCCTGGCCCGTCTCGAAGCCCAGCCCGCAGATGTGCCAGTCGTGCTGCTGCCTGTGCCTGTCCTCGCGCCTTTGCCACTCCCGGATGGCCCTGGCGGCGCCGACGCCGAGCTCCAGCCCGTGCCGACCCCGGTGGTGGCTGGTCCGGTGCGCCCGCCCAGCGCCTGGAACGTCTCGAAGGCCCGGCCACACGTCTTGCAGACGAACTCCCCCTCCCCCGACATCGCCACCACCCTCCCCCGCCGTGTCCTCTTCTTTGCCGCCGGCGCACCGGTGCCAGAGTCGTCCGACGTCGTGGTCGACGCCGAGGAGTCCGTGCTCAGGGACAGCGCCAGAGAAACAATCGGCTGCTCCTCCCTCGCGCGCTTCATCCCCGCTCCCATGGAGATGAATTTGCTGCTGCTCTTGATGATCTGCTGGATTTTGGTTGATGCTCTTTTCTTTTGCGTTGCTGTAGTTCCGCGAGAGGCTGCCGCACTTATATATAGGTTGTGTAGATGGCATGCGTGTTGCTGCCGGGGGAGCTTACGTGTGTGCCAACTTGGCCTACCTCTGGCGTCTGCGGACCAACCGTCGGAAGCCACCACGACGTTCGCGACGTGACGGATTGGATCGAACTCCATCGGGATACAGTATTAATAATATGGCAGATAGCTCCAATGGATATTTCCGTCGTGCGTAGCGCGGCCGACCGGCTGCGGCCAAACGTGTGGTGCGGAGTGGCGTCAGCTGTCACGCCACAAGACGCGCCGCTGCTCGGCCGCCGGGACGGTGGGCGGGATTCAGCGGCTAATCCATTAACCAGAGCGAATAATTTAGTCGGTGTTGGCCGGCGGCGCGAGCGTGAGGATCGAACGGAAGGGTCTGGAACATTCCAGGGCCTGGGAAAAGATCTTTGACCGAGCAGGATATTTCAGACTTGTGAAGGCTACGTATGTACTGTACTTCCTTTTTGCAGGAATACGCTACTGTACGTGCGTGTTTCACATGTATACGAGTCTGCAAGTACCTTCTCCATATTTCTATAGAAGAGAGAAATGGTATAGGTGAAATGTCGTCATGACATATGGTATGATCTTGGCTCTCTTCTCTCGAAAGAGGCTTTCATGCTATAATTTTCGAGCTACATAAGTTCATCTTATTGGAGTATTTGTGAGAGAGAAATAAAAACGTATCGAACCAGCCTCAATTTTCATTGTCGATGTTCTTTTAGGAAAACCATAGGGGATTTATCCTGATTTTATGTTTACTTTATTGATTTTCAAGCTTATAGGAACAAAAGTACAACAACACTCTGCTGCAGTGGCTGAAGTTAGAGCAATAATAAAAGCTAACAAATGCCTTCAAAAATTCGAAGAATTGAAGAAGGAGACGGAAGCTCGGCGAAAAGCCCTTGCCCACAATTGTCGATGTTTGTTGCGATAAAAGAGGAGTTGTTGATTGATTAACTGTACCTTGTCCCTCTACTTCCCTCGAATAGATGAAGGCCCCGACAAGTGGCCCAACGAATTCACCCCCTAGTACCTCAAAGGGGAGTTGATGATTGCACGCCCCCCATCCTCTCTCAAGCAAATGATGGCGCCGACAAGTGGGCCAGCAAATTGACCTTGTACTACCTCCAAATGGGAGTTGGTGATCGCGTCTCATCCATCCTCTCTCAAACAAATGTTGGCGCCCACAAGTAAGTCAGTGATTCAACTCATTTCCTTACTTGCCTCGTTAGACCTAAGCACGCTTTTAAATCAAAATCATGCTCTCCCAAACATATATCAATACAAATGCTTCCTTGCTACGTTATCTCTACATACCACGTACTATGCCTCCTCTCGACATGAATACTGATGATCCAAATATTGGGTGCTCGAAACACAGAGCTCTCCCTACACATAATCACCACATTCCAGATCTACAACGTGATAATCGGCCCACAACTCTCATTTCTCGCAACAAACTCACCGCTCCATACAACTTTTTTAGGTTCGTACATACATATTTTTTGCAGGGGAGATTCATAGACACGTAACCATCGAGATAACCATGGCCAAAAACCATCTTGATGTATGATCACTTCCGCCCTGCGACACAACTGCTGTCTATTTTATGCTCCCTTTTCTCTTTGCCAACAATTCTTTTTTCTGTTTTTTACATATGACCTAGAGTTTTATTATACGAAAAATAATTGTGTGTGTCAACGAGACCCGGCCTGCCTCCTTTTCAAAGAAAAAAAAATCCGTGTGAGGGAGATCGTCATGGATTAACTCAACTCGTAGTCGATTCAAGTAGAACAAAATAAATGTATGAATCAATAAAGTATAGATAATACCAGTAAACAGTAATGATCGAATGAATGAGTCCTAAAATATGTACACATATATACGTAATAACATGAGCGAGCAGACCAACTATTGTGCAGCAAATGTACAAACCAAATCGTGCACATAGGTGATCCTGTAAATCTGGACTTGAACTAGATATGCCTCGCTATTGAACTTGAGAGAAATCGGTGATGCAGTGCTAGACGAAGAGCTGGAGCAGAACGGGCGGCGCCTGCGCCGTGGTGGCGGCCTCCTGCTCGCGGTGCCGGCGCATGTGGCCGCCGAGCGCCTGGCCCATCTCGAACTCCAGCCCGCAGACGTGGCACTGGTGCGCCTGCTTCTGGTCCGTGGTCTTCTTGGTCCCCGGCTGATCAGACCCGGCAGCGAGGCCAAGCGCGAGCCCGTTGTGGCCGCGCAGGTGGCTGGTCCGGTGGCCGCCCAGCGCCTGGAACGACGGGAAGGCGCGGCTGCACGTCTTGCACACGAACTCGCCGGCAGCGACGCCGCGGCGCTGCTTCTTGGTGCGGTCGGCCATGGCGCCGAGGGAGAGCGAGAGGGACAAGGGCTCCTCCTGGGCCTGATCTCTGCAGTGCTTCATCGAGGAAACCATCGGCACGGGGCTAGCCAGGTAGCTAGCTAGTCCGGTATGGGCTGCTCGACGAGAGCTGGTGTGTCTGTGCGATCCGCGGAACGATGGAGGAGATGGGAGATGGATTCAGTCAGTCGGAAGAGCTCGGAATTGTGTCTCGTGGATGTGTGGTTGTGTTCCGTGGATTGTTGGCCTTTTATACTAGAGGGATGGAGTACTCGTACTCGCAGGTGGTAGCAGCCAAGCGCGTTCTCACGTGTACACCACGTCGTTGTTGACATCTGGGGGGTTTCGGACGTGGAGCCAGTCGCGATCGGCGTCCACCCGGCTAAAGTGCGTGTTTGAAAAGGCCGAACTTTCTCTTCTTTTTTTTTTGAAGGACGAACTTTCTCTTCTCTTCTCGTGCTTCAGTTGAGAGCAATTGTTAGCTTGCTCCCCAGGCAGCGCACACGCGGTTGGACGTACGGAAGGGCCCGCGAAAGGGGACGGAAGCTTAGAGCATATCCAACAAAAGATGTAAAATTACAGATGTAAAACAGAAGACATCAAAAATTACATCATTAAAAAATGCTTCTTACTTTTTCATTTTTGATATCTTTTGTTAGTGGGTGGCGGCCGAATCGGGACGGCGGCAGCACGACGCCATTCGGGGCGGCGGCGTCAGGTCAGCGGCGGCGGCGCGTGGGGGGGCATGAGGAGCGTCGGAGGGGCGGCAGGAGCTCAGCGTTGCGGGCAACCGGCTTCGCACGGCGGGAAGAACGGCGGAGGCGGGCAGGCGGGCGGGCGGCGTGGCATGCATCTCCTACCTCCGTCGATGGGTCTTGGCTAGGAACAAGCGTAGCCTTTCCACGACCACGCCATGGAAGCCATTACAGTAACCCGACCTTCGGAGAAGCTTCGATTCGAAGCGGCGGCCGAAATTGAATCGGCTGCTGCGGGGGACAGCCGTCCCTACTCCGGCGAGGCAGGCAAAGGGGCACAGGCGGGCGGAGTAGCGGCGGGCGACAGCGGAGGTGATTTTGGATAAAATCGGCCGGCGGCAGAGTTGGGCGGGCGGCGCGTGGAGGCACGGAAGCCAACTGAAGGCAGTTGGGCGGGCGGCGCGTGGGCGCACGGAAGCCAACTGAAGCCAGTTGGGCGGGCGGCGGGCGATCGCCCGTAAGCCAATTGAAGGCGGTTGGACGGTTGACACGCGGCTGGCGTTTTTACTTCTTCAGCAGGTGTAGATGCAAATTTGCATCGTGAAGTATTGCATTTTACATCTCTGAAAAATGCATCTACATTATCTATTGGAGTTAATCTTAATTATTTAGCGAGCTCACGGTGTTACGCAGAGGGCAATAAAAAGAAAGCGTTGGTGAACTGCGGGACCCAAACATAGGTTGTTGCACCCGTGAACGTTGATCTGACAGGCTAGTCGACGACGAGTCTTGCGCCAGAAGAACTCACACGTTTACACATTTCCGATTTTGGCTCTCCTCCAGTTCTCTAGTCCGAAAATAGCTTGCCGCGTTCATCTAAATCCCTGCGCCACGGCAATGGAATTTCTCCGTGGAGGTACATGCACCACGCGCTCGACCGATCGTCAATGTGCATTTACAGTCGTACGCGTGTGCGTGTGTCCGGTTCTTCTGAATTTCGAACTAGCTAACCTCAATACGGACTGATTAGTTCTTCTTCTGCACGACAAACCATGACCATGTGGAGACCCGAGAAACCGATAGCGACCACGCCGATCCAAGTCGTCAAGTTCCTCATATCCGCGTCCATGCATGCATAATGAATTTCTTCACCATCTTGTCACCGAGGCCCTCCCTTTCTTTCTCTTCCCTTCCTATCCACATTCATCTCTACAACAATGTGCCAAAGTCTTAGGCATCTCCAAGATAGACCCGTAGACCTCTCGCAGTCGTTCGGACTGTTCGGACCACGGAAGCCATCCAATGCGGTCTTGTATCGATCCGCGGAGCGGTCCATACACGATTTGTATCGCAAAACGGAGACAAAAGTGGAGGAGCTTCGCAGGAGTTCGGACATGCGAAACGTACGAATTCGACACCCAAGCGCACCCAAACCCTTCACGGACCCCGCGACTTCATTCTTCTCATTTTCTCTCCTTTCTTCCTCCTCTGTTGCCGTTGCCGCCGCTCCACCACCCCGGGCATCACACCACACCCAAGCCAGAAATCTGCGTCTTCGTCACCTCCGGCGATCCAGGTGGGCTCCCCAACGCTTCTTCTTCATCTCCGTTCAACCCCCTGTCCTTTGACGGTCCCGCCAGGTACCATCCTCTACCATGCCCGGCAATTGCTCGATGAATCGCTGGAGTTGAAAACGGTTGCCCCTTCTTGTTTGTAGCAATGG
This sequence comes from Triticum dicoccoides, assembly GCF_002162155.2. Taxonomy (NCBI): domain Eukaryota; kingdom Viridiplantae; phylum Streptophyta; class Magnoliopsida; order Poales; family Poaceae; genus Triticum; species Triticum dicoccoides. The sequence goes on along the minus strand of NC_041388.1, from coordinate 656,767,502 downwards.
ATTCTGATTTGGAGTACATATACGGGCAGTATGTTGAGTCCACTAACGCTCGTTAGACGAGGAGGAGTACTCCGATGAGACGGCAATGATGTAGGCGGTCCTTGAAGACGCGGAGCGTGCGGAAGAGCATGTTATCAATTTCAAGGGCTCGATCAACGGTCATTGAGTGCTCTACCGGAACAGGGCGCGGAGGCATTTGACACTAATGCCCAACTACTTTGCCCACGACGCACTATTTTCGCTGACCATTTTCGCCGGGACTTTTGGATGCGCAAAATTGTCTTCGGTCGTTTGTACCATAACGTCAGGTCCTATGGTGACTATTTCATCCTGAAGAAGGACGTCGTGAGAACGATTGGCTTTTCGGGTTATCTGAAGTACACGGCGGCATTCCAGATGCTTGCATATGGCACAACCGCTATTCGTGGGACGACCATCTACGGATGTCTGAGAGCGCATGCGGAGATGCCATGGTCAGGTTTGTAACTGCCGTGGTCGAGGTGTTCGGATATCAGGACCTGAGAGAACCAACTGCGGCAAATACCGAGAGGCTCTTGGCTATCTCAGAAGCATGAGGGTGACCAGGTTTTCTCGGATCTCTTGACTTCATGCATTGGAAATGGAAGAACCGTCTGAAGGCTTTACAAGGGCAATATTATGGTCATGTTAAGAAGCCCACCATCATTCTTGAAGCAGTTGCATCACATGATCTTTGGATTTGGCATGCTTTCTTTGGGATGCCTGGGTCTCACAATTACATCAATGTGCTGCAACGATCGCCGGTGTTTCTGAGGCTGACTAAAGGAAAAGCTCCTCCTTGCCACTATACTGTCAATGGACATGAGTACAACATGGCCTACTATCTGGTTGAAGGTATCTCTCCTCCATGGGCTACCTTTGGCAGCAGCATCTCAAACCCGGTTAGCCACAAAAACACTCACTTTACCAAAAGACAAGAAGCAGCTAGAAAGGATGTCGAGGGGCATTTGGAGTTCTTTAGGTCCGTTTTGCAGTTGTTTGTGGACCTGCAAAACAATGGGATCCACAGACCTTGTCGTAGGTGATGACATGTTATGTGATCATGCACAACATGCTTCTCGAGGATGAGGGTGACGTTGTTGCCGCAGCTCTAGAATTTGAGAACATGGGTGATCCTATCCAACTTTCGGACCAGTATCCGGCCATATTTGAGGAGTTTATTCAAATGTATCAATAAATTCGGCATCGACTGTCGGCGTCAAAACCGGCGGATCTCGGGTAGGGGGTCCCGAACTGTGCGTCTAGGCCGGATGGTAACAGGAGGCAAGGGACACGAAGTTTTACCCAGGTTCGGGCCCTCTCGATGGAGGTAAAACCCTACGTCCTGCTTGATTAATATTGATGATATGGGTAGTACAAGAGTAGATCTACCACGAGATCGGAGAGGCTAAACCCTAGAAGCTAGCCTATGGTATGATTGTTGTTGCGTATGTTGTCCTACGGACTAAGACCCTCCGGTTTATATAGACACTGGAGAGGGTTAGGGTTACACAAAGTCGGTTACAATGGTAGGAGATCTGCATATCCGTATCGCCAAGCTTGCCTTCCACGCCAAGGAAAGTCCCTTCCGGACACGGGACGGAGTCTTCAATCTTGTATCTTCATAGTCAAGGAGTCCGGCTGAAGGTATAGTCCGGCCATCCGGACACCCCCTAATCCAGGACTCCCTCAGTAGCCCCTGAACTAGGCTTCAATGACGACGAGTCCGGCGCGCAGATTGTCTTCAGCATTGCAAGGCGGGTTCCTCCTCCAAGTACTTCATAGAAGATTTTGAACACAAAGATAGTGTCCGGCTCTGCAAAATAAGTTTCCACATATTGCCATAGAGAGAATAACATTTACACAAATCTAATATGCTGACGTATTCCGTAGTGTGACACACCAAGGCCAAGCCTTTATCCGAGTCGTTTCATTATCCCACCTCAGTTCGTCATGCGAGGCAGTTTCCTTGGCATGTCTTGTTAAAGCAGAGATCATGTCCCCTTATTCCGGGATTCTCATCAATACGGGCGTGGGTAACCCAACCGCTTCTAGGACTCCTAGATTATAGGCAAGTCCAAACGGACATGGAGAGGACGCTTGATATTCACCCTCTTTATAAAGGGACAAGGCTTTTATTTTTCCCTCCCGTGCTCAATCGAATCCTTCCCCCACCTCAAGCTCAAGCGCCCAAAGTTCAGGTCAGGTGCTCCAAACCTTCAGTCATGTCCGGATCTAGCCTTCAAGGCCGATGGGTGCCTTCCTCCGTCACGGAAGAATACATTAAAAAGTTGAGGGAGGCCAGATATCTGACCGCCAAGATTTTGCATCGGCTGCCTCCCCGAGGGCAGGCCGTCCCCGCCGCCGAACCCAACGAGAACGGCGTGTTTGTCTCCCACTTCCTCCGAGGTCTAGGCCTTGCTCTGGATCCTTTCGTCAGGGGTTTGATGTTTTACTACGGGCTAGACTTCCATGATCTAGCTCCAGACTCCTTTCTTCATATCACGACATTTATTGTCGTGTGCGAGGCCTTCCTCCGGGTTACCCCTCACTTTGGCCTATGGCTCAAGACCTTTGAAGTAAAGCCGAAGATGATCGAGGGGCAACATGCAGCGTGTGGAGGTGCCTCAATACACAAGATGACGGGAGCTCCGTGGGCCAAAGGTTCCATCCCAGAGGTGTCTGAATTGTGGCAACAGGAGTGGTTCTACATCACGGCTCCTAGAAGCGCCAAGTGGGCGGCCGCCCCTGTTTTCCGCTCGGGCCCTCCACCACAACTGATGTCATGGATCAGTAGAGGTCTGAGCTGGGGTCCAGCCAAGGACGTGCCTATACTGCAAAGCCGCATTCGAGATCTCTTCAATGGAGATTTCAGTTTGGTTGCGGTAATACAAGTTATGCTGGTTCGTCAAGTCCAGCCTTGCAAGCACCGGCCTCTTCGCCTGTGGGAGTTCAATCCCGAGGGACCGCGTGTCATTCAAAATTTTCTCGGCCTGACGCACGAGGAGATGTACAAGTCATTCTTCGGACCTCAGGTGGAGTGTCCGGAAATCACCGAGGACGTGGGCCTGAGTAGTAACCGCGCCGCCGAATAGGTAAGGCATCTTTTGGCCGAACATACTATCTCTCCTTTGTTACGAAGTTATTTCCGAGAGCTCGCTTTTTGACCAGGACTAGCTAACAAAGGCGAAGTTGATTCGGTGTTCGGCCCCCCTCCCCGAGGGTTTGGAAAATCCGGTATTGAAAAATATGCTCCAGACCGCACCTTGCCCGAAGCCCTTGAAGGAAGATACTGTGGAGGATAATACGGGCGGACGCGGGCCCCCAACGCTGCCCATTCTAACCGAGGGAGCGAGCGTCTCCATGAACGAAGACGACCAGAAGAGGAAAAGGACTGCGCCCGGGGATTCGGAAGCTGAAGCTTCCAAACGGGAGAAGAAGTCTTCCACAGAGGGTCCTACCTTGGGGGGCACTGTTGCCGCACAAAGTCCGCGGGGGGATCAATTCTCCCGCGAGTCGTAAGTGACCCGAAATACTTTAATAGTATAGATATGCCATCTTTTTCTTCTGAGAAAATAACCACCGCATATGTCTTTGTACTTCAGGCCTTAGACCCTCTCAAATGAGCTCGTCTTCGGGGGATCTTCTTCCAGAGATGATGGAGAGCGAAACGCCTCCTCCGGACTCCTCTGCTCCGGAAGCAGGCGACCCTGAAGTGTCGTCGCGGAGGGCCTCTCCGAGTCCGGTGAGGCCAGAAGATAATCCCATTGACCCCTGAAGCTCCCCGTGTCTGGCTCCCGAAGAGAGCAGACAAAAGAGTCCGGCACCGTCTAGTGTGCGATTGGATGTTCTGAGGGAGTTGGTGGGGCGAGCGGCCATCTCAGATGAACACCGTGTGCTGATGAATACGGTGATGGAGAGAATATCATCCGCCGAAAGCGGATTGCATGAAGCTTTTATGAGTCTACTGACAGGCTTTGAGGTACGTAAAAGAATGTATGATAGTCCTGCACATGCTAGGTGTGCCCTGTGTAGATAGTAGCCCCTGAGACTCTGGTTGTCGTCGGAAACGATGACGAACAGAGGATCATATTCCCAGGTAATAACCATACTGCCTTTATGTGCAGGTGATGGAAGCTCCGGTGGCTAGCCGGACTAGCGAGTTTGCCCATTTAGAACAGCAGTTGGATGCGGCAGACGCCAACATCGAGCTTGTTAACAAAAGGCTTGACGAGGCACAGGGTAATGCGGCTACTTGGAAGGCGGCCGAAGAGTTGCAAGCTGAGAAGGCCGCGCATGGCGAGAGCTGAGACAAGATGGCCAAGATGGCCATAGAATTAAAAGCCGCCGCCGACCGTTGCCGGGTTCTTGAAAAGGAAAACCAAGAGAAGGCATCGGACCTTGAGAAGGCTGCTGCGACGAAAAAAGACCTCCGCTCTGCTATGAGGGCAAAGAAGGATGAGCTGCGGGAAGCCGTGGATATTGTAGCTGGGAAATCCTTTATGTTGCGGAGGAAGTTCGGAGATCCACAGTATGCCCCTTTGGATCGGCTGTGGAGTTCGGAGGATGTGTATATGGATTTGGCGGCGAGCGCTGCCGATGCGGCCAAGTACTTCCAGGGTCAGATGGACCATGAAGTAGACCAGCTATTTTGGAGATAATTCCATTCTCCCGAGCGTCCACTTTCATTGACTGACCAATTAGCCGAATGGGCCGAACTAAATAGGTTGTTCATACTCTCCATGAGGTCTTTTGTGGATCAGTTATGGCCGGAAAGGTCAAAACCGAACAGCTATTTCAGCTTGGTGCAGCAGTTCCTTGACGTGGTGCCGCGCATTAATGCGATGAAGAGGTCGGCGTGCATAGAGGATGCATGGATGGCCTTTGCCCGTGTTAAGGCATACTGGGCGGAGATGGATGCTGCCAATGTTGCAGCGCGGGATTCGGCTATAGGTTGAAAGGCTCCTGAGCACTACTTTGAAGAAGTTCTTGAGGGTGCCCGTTTGATAAAGACCCAGTGCTCAAAAAATATTATGTTTGGGTGATACGTAATCTCATTGTAAGCGAAATGCTTTTATAAATTTTTATAAGGCTATTTTTATACTTTTTCCTGAAAGTAATATGATGCCTCCTAGGCGGCCGTTTATGTATACATGTGTATAACCTGAAAGATTGCAGTCGTCGGCTTCAACCCCCACGCATATAATGCGGAGGTGCTCGCAAAAACACGCGTTCACACTTGACCCAATGTCTTGGTCCTATTAAGGAGGTGATAGCGGAGCGAGCGAGGCAACCGGACTATAATGCTTTAGCACTTTCACTTAGCCATAGGAGTTTGACAGTGGGGCTACTAGATAGCCCCTGGTGGCTCCGCACTCTCCCGATTCCGGGGTGCGTACATGCCTGGCCGGAAAACGGCCCTTCGTTAAGGCGGAGGAATTCTAACATTCCCACAGGTCATCGAGTGGTTGACCAGTCTCACGCTATATCATGACATTCAGTTTTCGGCTTTCTCTACTGAGGTGCTCGTCCAGATGAATCAGGGCACAATCACAGTAGTTCTCCTGGTGCTACCTTAGCCGGTAAAGCGGAACGTAAGGCACCAAAACACAGGAGCCGGGCAAACCCAACATTTAACCAAAGACAATGATTCGGAGCTGATGCATATAGGGCCAAACTCGCGACGTCGAACACTCCCTAAGGTATTCGGTCTTTGTGGTATAAATCGGGCCTAAATAATGGCCTTTGTCAGAAGCCCCTTGTGTCCAGGTACGTGCATTGTTCTGGCGTGGCCACATGCCAAGACGTCAGCATCCTTCTCAACGGTGGATATGTATCAACAAGAGACAGTAAAAAAAGGTTTACGCAGGGTCTTAATCTAAAAAGAATCCTTGGAGCGGGTCCCTACTGCACGTCTGCGCCTGTGTCTCCGTTGTGCCATATCCTGGACGGATGTAGCACAATGATCGTTTGTAAAAGAGAGGAATTTAGGTGAACAAGTTGTCATGCAAAAAGGATAGTTTGTTAAAGAAACCATGTATAATTCAAGATGAGAAGAAATTGCCACTCGTCTGCGCGTGTTGAGCCCCTTGTATTGACAAATAGGGGTGTGACCATTTATTCGGTATAAGTAGCGACGCCGGACTCGATTAGTTGTATCTGAGGTCTTGACGACCTATTCGATGCTTTCGCTTGTCCGGGCGCCTTTAGTATGCGGCTGCCAAGGCAAACTCACTCTCTTTGGCGCGCAGAGATCACTTGATATTTCCGTGCACTGTAATGATGCCATGTGGATCAGGCATCTTGAGTGTGAGGGAGGCGTAGTGTGGTATTGCATTAAAGCGAGCGAAAGCTTCACGTCCGAGCAGTGCTTGATAGCCACTTTGAAACGGAGCGATGTGGAAAGTTAAATGCTCGCGACGGAAGTTATTGGGGGAGCCGAATATAACTTGTAGTAGGAGGGAGCCCGTACAACAAGCCCCTGGGCCTGGCGTTATTCCTTTAAAGGTAGTATTGCTATAGCGAATTTGTGTTGGGTCTAACCCCATCCCGCGGATTGTATCCTGATATATTAGGTTTAGGCTACTGCCGCCGTCCATCAAGACTCTTGTGAAGTGATATCCGCCAATTACTGGGTCTAATACCAGGGCAGCCCGTCCTGCGTGTCGGATACTTGCTGAGTAATCGCGATGGTCGAAGTGATCGGTTGAGATGACCAGTGGCCGGACTTCGTGGTGACAGGCACTTGGGTATATTTTCCTGGGAGTGCCGCATTGTTTTTTCCCTTGATTACGTGTAACATGTTTACTGTTTTGACTTCTGGTGGAAATTTCTTTTGTTCCCCCGTGTCTTGCTTGGGGGGCTCGTCCTCGTCTTCACTTGGTGTATCCTCCCCCTTGTGTACGGTGTTGAGCTTGCCGGACTGCTTGAAGACCCAACATTCTCTGTGGGTATGATTAGCAGGTTTACCAGGGGTACTATGAATCTGACATACTTGGTCCAGAATTTTGTTGAGGCTGGACAATTCATCCCTGGTGCCTTTAGGGGGCGGCTTTTGACCTGGCCGAGAGCTTTTGAATCCGGCATTTACTGTCGTGCCCTTCGTGTTGTCTTCTTTATTCTGGCGTTTGTTATTGCGGTTGCGCCGTGATTTCCCGTTTCCATCTCTAACTTCAGATGTACTGGGGTTGCTGGTGCTGCATCTGGCTAGCCAGATATCCTCACCCGCGCAAAAGCGGGTCATGAGGTTTGTTAATGCGGCCATCGTTCTCGGCTTATTTTGGCCGAGGTGTCTGGCGAGCCATTCATCACGGACGCTATGCTTGAAAGCTACCAAGGCTTCGGCGTCCGGACAGTCGACAATCTGATTCTTTTTAGTAAGAAACTTGTTCCAAAGCTTTCGGACTGACTCTCCGGGCTGTTGAGTTATATGACTCAAATCGTCCGCATCCAGAGGTCGGACATAAGTCCCTTGAAAATATGCCCGAAAGGCGTCTTCGAGCTCTTTCCAACTTCTAATGGAGCTTTCGGGGAGGCCTTTGAGCCAGTGACGAGCTGGCCCTTTGAGCTTGAGGGGTAGGTAATTGATGGCGTGGAGATCATCTCCTCGAGCCATATGGATATGAAGGATATAGTCCTCAATCCAGACCCCAAGGTCTGTTGTTCCGTCGTATGCCTCTATGTTTACAGGCTTGAATCCCTCTGGAAATTCGTGGTCCAGCACCTCATCGGTGAAACATAGGGGGTGTGCGGCACCCCTGTAGCTGGGTGTACCGCGTTGTTCGGATGTTTGTTGTGTTGCATTGTATGCTGGGGCGCGCTTGCGTGGACCATAGATGGATCTTGTTGCATCGTCCTTTGGGTGCGAACCCTCACATGGGTCGCGTATTGTATTGTGAGCGGCGTTGTATGTCGCTCTGTGTTGGTAGAGGGGTCGTCTATCCGACCAGGTGGCTGCTTTGATATTTGGTTGTGGGGGTTCTGAGGCCTCCTCATCGAATTCGGGTAGCAGCTTCCGCGTTGGGTAGCTCTTGGAGGGGCGATTGTCGCCGTACCTTGCTGCAATGTTGAGTATTTTACTCCATTTGATTTGGAGTGTGTCTTGCACGGCCTGGAGCCTTTGCTTCTGCTTTTTCAGACTCCTCACGGTGGCAACAAACCTTTTACGGGCAGTCTGCTGCTCTGGGTGTCTGTCTGGCGTTATGTCGTCCGGATCATTATCCTTGATAGGATTTGTTTGTTCGGTTTGATTATCCGGATTGCCGTTATCCGGCAGCGGTTCGCCCTGCTCCAGCGCTGGGTCTGTGTGACCGCTATTTCTGTCGAGGCGGGTTTTGGGGCGGCGCTTGCGTCGCCGCTTTGACTGCTTTTCGAGGGAACAAGCCTTCGGTGCGTCCTTTCGCTCCTCGTTGTCATCTTTTGGTGCGTCCACCATGTATACGTCATATGACGAGGTGGCGTTCCAGGGCCCAATAGGCGCTGGTTCTTCATCGTCTCCTTCATCGGCGTCCATACCGTCGATGTCTTCAGAGTCGAAGTCGAGCATGTCGGTTAAATCATCGTCCGCATCCCAATCTCGCTGACCGTAGTCCGGCCAGGGCTCTCCTGATAAAGAGAGAGACTTTATTGATTTTATAATATCGCCAAAGGGCGAGTGCTAAAAGATGTCCGCGGCAGTAAACTCCATGATCGGCGCCTAATCAGATTCGATCGGCAGAGGCGCGAATGGTTCGGAGTCCAGAGAGGAGTCCGGCTCCTTGGAATCATGAGTCTCGCGGAGTGCGGGGCTGGTGTTCGGCTCGATTGCCGTTAGGATCGCAACCCCCGAGGCAGCGTCCAACCACCCATCCTCGATCAGCGCGGTTGGCTCTGAATTAAGGGTCGAAGCTGATGCGGATGCGGCCTTTGGGACACTGTTAGGCGACAGAGTTAGATCATGCTCGTCGTGGCAGTGCGGCGCGCTCGGCAGTGGCTCGAATCCGTCGAAGATCAAGTCCCCGCGGATGTCAGCCGTGTAGTTTAAGCTTCCAAATCTGACCTGACGGCCAGGGGGCATAGCTTTCAATCTGCTCCAGATGGCCAAGTGAATTGACCCGCAGTGCGAAGCCGCCGAACACGAAGATCTGTCCGGGGAGGAAGGTCTCACCCTGGACTGCATCGCCATTGATGATCGTAGGAGCCATCAAGCCTGACGGTGACGACACAGAGGAACTCTCAATGAAAGCACCAATGTCGGTGTCAAAACCGGCGGATCTCGGGTAGGGGGTCCCGAACTGTGCGTCTAGGCCGGATGGTAACAGGAGGTAAGGGACACGAAATTTTACCCAGGTTCGGGCCCTCTCGATGAAGGTAAAATCCTACGTCCTGCTTGATTAATATTGATGATATGGGTAGTATAAGAGTAGATCTACCATGAGATCGGAGAGGCTAAACCCTAAAAGCTAGCCTATGGTATGATTGTTGTTGCGTATGTTGTCCTACGGACTAAGACCCTCCGATTTATATAGACACCGGAGAGGGTTAGGGTTACACAAAGTCGGTTACAATGGTAGGAGATCTGCATACCGTATCGCCAAGCTTGCCTTCCACGCCAAGGAAAGTCCCTTCCGGACACGGGACGAAGTCTTCAATCTTGTATCTTCATAGTCCAGGAGTCCGACTGAAGGTATAGTCCGGCCATCCGGACACCCCCTAATCCAGGACTCCCTCATCGACCAACTCACTAGCAGCTGAACGAAGATCTGATTGACCATCAGTGGACGGTGAAAGGGGACAACAATGTTGGGATGTAATATTTGAACTTTTGAAATTTTGAACGCGTGTTGCATGCGGCTATTTGAACGCTTGTACCCTTTGCATGATATCCTCCCGCATCAGTGTCCGCGGACTGACCTCCCTTGTTCACGAACGGATGCGAAAGGTTTTTTGTAGGTTGCCGTTGGAAATGCCCTTAGGAACTTGGAAAGTTCATGTGTGAGGTTCTTTTTTTTTGTATTATCCAATGCACTCTTTCGGTTCAAAATAAATAATTTGTTTCAAGTCAAATTTATTTAAGTTTGGCCAAGTCTATAGATAAATATGGCTATATTACATCATAAAAATATTTCTGTACAATATATAGATATTTGATGTTTTAGATATTAGCATCTATTTTCATAAACAAGCACAATGGTTTCACCCGCAAAAAAGAAAAGAAAAAACAAGCACAATGGTTCGACTTTGGAGAAAACTACACTGTCAAATTTTGAAGTTAACCGAGTAGAACATAGTTAATTTGTTCGAATATGCTAATCCTCGGTGCACAAAAGCAAAAGTAGAATCTGTCGACTTTAGATGGAAGCGAGAGAAGTGGCATCACCGAGATGGAGATGGGAACGCCGCAGTCGAGGCCGCAGATGGAGGCACGGCGGCGCTGACAGCTCGGGTCTAAGTGCAGGTGCAGGATGGAAGAATGATTGGTGCGGCGGCAACACGGTGGAAGGGGTGACTTGGTGGCCCGACAACGCCACCAGACGCCGGTGCTGGAGGCCAGGGGTTAAGCTTGGGTTCGAGGGGCATGGCATATTGGCATGGCAGCATGGGGGACTCCCTCGTCGAGCTGAGCAAGAAGGAGGTGGGGCGTCCGTTCGATCGAGATCTAATGGCTGGAAATGAATCGACTAAGAGAAAAAGAGTCAGTCAACTGTATATATGCTCTCTCTAATTTGTGCGGTCTTTCCAGGCTAATCTAGTGACACGACTGTAAAAAAAAAGAAGGGACGGTGAGAACGGGTACTGCAAGAGGCACTTCCTCGGTGCTCACATGGGACGTATGAAGGCAAAAGCAGTATACCATATTTACATACCAGCGCAAACTCATGACCATCACGGCTTATCAAAAATATTCCATGCACTTGCTACACCACTTGTTGGAGTAATTGACGCGTCCGCCGTTTATTTTTCTTGTGCGATAAAACTTTAAAGTTGTTTGGTTCCTAGTCACATGTTGCCACACTTTGCAACGCCTCACTTGACACAAATTTGATCAAGTTAGATGGGTGTTTGATTCTAGTCACACCCAAGATAAAAAAAAAATGAACGTGAACTCATATGTCATAGACATGACAAGATTTCCTTAGACAAATAAAAGTGTGGCTAATAATCTAGACAATTCAAGTAAGGCAAATATGACAAAAATAATGCAGCAGCATGGTGCAAAGATAGTCGCGATCCAAACAACCTCGTCGTCCTCTGTTGAAGCATGTGCCGATCGATCGGATCGAGGTCCCAGCACCGCGCGCGATCCAGAAGGAGTAAACACGAGCGGCCATGTGGTGTGGCGTGGATCGACTTGGCGGACGTGGGATCAGCCTCGACTGGTACGAGGGACCATGATGCATGCACATGCAGACCCCCTTGGTGATTGGTCAAGAGCGGATGACGCCGGCTCGCTTGCTTTGTTGCAGATTAAGAAACCAAAAAGGCACCACTAGAAAGCACGAATAAACAAGTACTAGATCGAGCAGCTTGCTGTTGACAAGCATGAACGACGCGTAGTTGCACCGGCCGGAATTGTTTGCAGTTGTTCGGCCGACGAGCTGCCGCGCGAGCTAGCTTTGCTCGCTTGCTTGGTCCGGAGGGAAACGGCCGGATGCCGTGTGCAACTGTGCATATGCAGTTGGGAACAGCCAAGAAAACGTGGCCCCTGCGACGCGCCGAATGCAGGTATGGAACAAAGCTGTCTACAGGAGTAATCCATTGACCCTAACCAGTGGTTCACTCGTTCTGCCTTTTTTTTGGTCATGTCCCGGACGGCCTTTTCGTGCGAACCAGGCCGCCGCGGGTAGCAGCAGTAGTAGTTCGTGTTGGCCGCACCGTCGGCTCGGCTCCAAAGCTAGCTGCCAGCGACCGAGCCGGCTTGGCATACATACGTACGTCTTTCGAGCGGGTTGGATCGCGCCGTCGCAAAGCCGCGTGAAGCTGGCTGTGCACTGCCGTACACCACATGGATCGACAGTGCCCTCGTTTTAAAAGTCTGTCATAATCTTCACCCGAGCTCGGAACTAGAAGAGTACTTTGAATTAGGATATCTCTCACATGACTGCTCGTACTACAGTAAAGAAGACACCGGCGATATTTCTTGCGATCTAGGGTTGTTGCGTCGTCGCGGCCGCCGCCGGCCCCGTGACTTCCTCGCGAGGCTGGCTTGATGCCCTAACGAGGTGCCCCCTTCAGGTTCCTGTCCCCTGGCTTAGAAAGTCAGGGTTTGATGTCCTCCGGCGTCTTCGTTGACCGTGAGTTTTCTTTGTAAATCATCGCTGCAAAGTTGTGATCTGCTGTCCTCCGGCGGCTACGCCGACCGACAGTTTTTCGTCAATCATCACCGGATTCACGGTCTTCTCGTCGGAGACTGTTGGTCATCATGAAAGTTCTAAGTTGGAATTGTAACGGGCTCGGAAACGCCGCAACACTTTGGGCGTTGTTGGATGTCCAACGAGCATGCAACCCAGACGTGATGTTTTTGTCGGAGACTCGCTTGGAAAGCTATCCGACTGAATGTTTATGAAGGAGATTAAAGATGGATCACAAATTGGTGTGTGCGGGAGATGGATAGAAAGGTGGTTTGATACTGGTTTGGAAGGGAGTAAAAATACAAAGGCTGGAGCTTGACCCCATGTTCGTTGATGTAATGGTAGAAGATGAGAGCATTGTTAAGTGGAGACTGATGGGGATGTACGACGAGTTCAGGAGGGAAAATAAGTATAAAACTTGGGAAAGGATGCATCGGTTGCATCAGACCAACAATTCACCATGGCTTCTAATTAGGGATTTGAGTGAGATACAATATCTGAATGAGAAGGAAGGTGGCAACCCCAGGCCGCAACAATATATGGCAGCTTTTCAGTCTCTCATTAGCGACCGTGATCTGAGAGACACGGGGTTCGTTGGCAATAAGTTTACTTACAGAGAGGTCGGATAAGGGAGAGATTGCACAAGGGACATATCAATGATGCCTGGCCACGTTATACCCGCATGCAGCATTACAAAACTTGAATTACCATCATTCTGTCCATAGGCTGCTTTGCGCCGATACAGATTATTATTCCCATGGGGAACGGGGGTGGGCATACTAAGCGCTTTGAGGCACGCTGGCTAAGAGAGACCTCATTCTTGGATGTTGTACATGAGACATGGAACGCCGTGGGAGTAAACACAGGACCGATCACAATCCAGGAAAAGCTGAGCTGCATGCATGATGCTTTTCATGATTGGGACCAAAGGGTCCTGAAGAAACCTAAGAAGAGACTAAGAAAGGCACAAAAGGACCTTGAGAGAATTATGTCTGGTCCTATTAATGAGAAAAATGAAGAGAAGAGAAAAGAATTATCAGAACTCATTTAGTATTTAATGGAGCTTGAGGAAATTCGTTACATGCAGGGGTCGAGAGCGGGATGGCTGAAGAATGGTGACCGTAACACTGGGTTTTTCCAGGCCTATGCATCCGCACGCCGGAAAAGAAATCTCATTAAGAAGCTTAATGATGGAGTTGGCAACGTACTGGAAGGTATGACATCCCTCAGTTCACATATCCAGAGCTACTTCGCTAATTTATTTTTCTCAGAAGTTCAACATGTTGATCCCTCAATCATCGAAAAAGTCTAGCCAAAGGTGACAGATCAAATGAATACCATGTTAATGGCTCCGTATACAAATGTTGATGTACGTAAAGCAGTATTCGGTATAGGGGACCTGAAGGCACTCGGGCCCGATGACCTCCATGCGTTCTTTTTTAAAAATTTCTGGCACATACTAGGAGATGATATTTTACAGGAGGTCCTTTTTGCTATAAACTCTAGGAAAATACCAGAGGAATGGAATGATACATCGATACTTCTGATCCCCAGGTTGACTCACCTGAGGTAATTACACAATACATACCCATTAGCTTAAGTAACGTGCTATATAAGATAATCTCAAAAATCTGAAAGGAATTCTTCTGGATATTGTTTCCCCCACTCAAAGTTCATTTGTACCTGGGAGGTTGATTACTGATAATATTCTTATTGCCTATGAATCTGTTCATAAGATAAAAGATAAGAGAGCAGGGAAAACGGGCATGTGTGCGGTGAAACTAGACATGCATAAAGCATATGACCGGGCGGAGTGGATATTTTTTAGAAGAATGATGGGGAAATTGGGATTCCATGACTAATAGATAAATATGATTATGGCATGTGTTTCCTCTGTTAGATAAATGGTGAGATTCAACTCCCAAGAAACAGAGATGTTCACCCCTACGAGGGGTATTTGACAAGGAGATCCTCTCTCCCTATACTTGTTTCTCCTTTGTGCAGAAGGATTATCCAGTATGTTGTAGTACAAAGAAGAAGTTGGTAGCATCTATGGGATTATAGCGTGCAGGAATGCATCAGTATCATGCCTTTTATTTGCTGATGATTCTCTAATTCTCATGAGCGCAGATGTTTTAAATGCAACTTCCTTACAACAAGTATTGGATACCTATTGTCAAAGTTCAGGGCAGATGGTGAGTCTAGCTAAATCTAGCATACTTTTTAGTCCTAATACCAGTGTTGTGTCCAGAGCAGAGATATGTCAAATTCTTCATATTGACACAGAAGCACTGTTAGATAAGTATCTTGGTCTTCCAGCTATGGTTGGGGCAGATAGAAGTGATTGTTTCAGACATTTTGTTGAAAGAATTAAAGTGAGAATATTAGGGTGGATGGAAAAGCAATTATCTATTGGGGGGAAAGAAATTTTATTGGAAGCAGTGGCACAGGCTATTCCGGATTTTGCAATGTCTGTCTTTAGTATACCCAAGGGGGTCTGCAAAGAAATCACGGATGTTATTGCTCAATTTTGGTGGGGGTGATGAAGAACATAGGAAGATGCACTGGATGGCATGGTGGAAGCTTTGTATTCCAAAAAAGTGAAGGAGGTATGGGATTCTGTGATCTCTACTCTTTCAACTTAGCTCTATCAGCAAAACAGAGTTGGAGACTCATACTGACCCGGATTCTTTGGTAGCAAGAGTACTAAAAGCTAAATATTTTCCTAGTGGGAGCTTACTTGATATCACACCGAAGAATGTGGCATCTCTTACTTGGCAAAGTATTTTGAAGGGGCTAGAAACATTTAAAAAGGGATATATTTGGAGAATAGGAATAAGAGAGGAAGTCAATATTTGGAATGACCCGTGGATACCTGCTAGCTCAAATATGAAGGTTATCATGCCGAAAGGGCAAACAATTCTGTCCAAGGTGGGTGAATTAATTGACCCTTCAACTAGCACATGGGATGAGACACTGCATGAAGCTATATTTTACCTTGTAGATGTTCGAAAGATACTACAAATCCCTATTCACTATCAAGCTTTCGATGACTTTGTTGCATGTTAGCCAAACAGATCTGGAGTTTTTTATATGTTAGAACAACGTATCTCTTGCAGTGGTTACACACTTTCAGGACGCATACAACTGAGATAGAGAGACCAGGAGGGTCCGCCCCCTAGCAGTATGGACTACTCTATGGAAATTTCCGGTCCCACATAAAATTCAGATTCTGTGTTGGAGGATTCTGCGAGGAATAGTGCCTCTTAAAGCTATACTAGCAAATAGACATGTTGGATCCATTTTTTATTGTCCTATTTATTACCAAGGGGCAAAAGACATTCAAGATCTTCTGTTTAGATGCACGCTTGCAAGGGAGCAATGAGAATGATTCGATATGTTGGAATTCATTGAGCATTTATTACCTGTAGATAGATCAGGAAGATATCTTATCCATCTTGGTCTTGATGGCGGAATGGGAGGCACGCATGGCGAAGAGATTGGGGGGGACGCCTGAAGTTGGCCAGATGGCGATGGTGGTGACAAGGGAGTTGGCTGATCTGGAGGAGGCGTGGTTGTTTCCTACAGCCAGGACAAAATATCCGGTACAAATCGTGCTTTGGGCTACGGAGGAGGCGGAATCTACAGATTCGGTCCAACAATGAAAGTTGGCAATACACAGATCTTGAGTTCAGGCACCTCCTGGCCCAAGGTGGATGCGGTAGTGGTGGTGATGGCGCTGTCATCACCGGGGATGCAGGACATGCCAATTGTGCTGGACGACGATGAAGTGAGATCGAGGAGGAAGAAGGGGATACAGGAGACCGCGCAACTGCATCGGTGTTCCCCTCGGTCCCCTCGTTGCTCTGCAAGGATCCGCTCCCTCATGCTCAACTCCGATGAGCAAGTGAATAAGTATACTGTCAATGTTGAGACGTTCTCAAGTTCTGAAGGTAGTTTATATTGTAGGATTTTACGAACGAAGGCTTCATACTGGACTTATCACATCTACATTTTTTTTGTTTGAAAAGGAGGATATCCCCCGGCCTCTGCATGAAGAACAATCTGAATGCAAGACTCTGTCAATTGAATTTAGAACAAATGAATGTGTATTCATTATGTATACAAGATTACAAGTGCATGTAAAAAAAATTGCATGTAAATCTCCCGTCCATCGATTAAAAAAGGGATTTTTTATCGAAAGAGACCACCTGCGCAATCGAATTGCCAGAAAAGACCCCCTCTGAGATGATTTGACAAAAAAGACCCCCTCGGCCGTGGCGGCAGGCGCGCCAGGCGACACGTGGCACCTGCCGCCATGGTGCGAGGCGGCAGGCTGCATGGAACGGAAATCGGCTGGCAGGACGGAACGGGCCGGCGCTGTGGACCCCTGCCGCCTCAGGGGCTGGCGGCAGGCCTGTAGCTGCCGGGCCCGGCTGCCTCAGGGGCTGGCGGCAGGCCTGTTCATCGCCTGGCAGCAGGCTGTAGAAGGTGGTCTCTTTGGAAAAAAAATCCCGTAGGATTCGATCTGTACCCATCCATTTGCCCTGCGCTGTGCATGTACGGCGGTACTTTGCTTGTTTAAAGAGGTGGACGTCGCATGGGCATGCATGCATGACTGAGGACTTTGCTCGTGTTAACTACTGGAGTATGTACTAGTGTACTAGTAACTAAGCAAGGAATACAGGCCAGACGAGGAATACAGTGCCAGAAAACGACGCCGATGAACAGGCCTGCCGCCAGCCCCTGAGGCGGCTGGGCCCGGCAGCTACAGGCCTGCCGCCAGCCCCTGAGGCGGCAGGGGTCCACAGCGCCAGCCCGTTCCGTCCGGCCAGCCGATTTCCGTTCCATGCAGCCTGCCGCCTGATGCCGTGGCGGCAGGGGCTGCCGCCTCGCACCGTGGCGGCAGGTGCCACGTGTCGCCTGGCGCGCCTGCCGCCACGGCCTAGGGGGTCTTTTTGTTAAATCATCTCAAAGGGGGTCTTTTCTGGCAATTCGATTGCGCAGGTGGTCTCTTTCGACAAAAATTCTAAAAAAGGTACCGATCCAAAGCAAACGGGAACGCTAACCACGGAAAACATACTCTATACAATGTTGAACGATAATGAGCCTATCTGCCAACTAGCAGACTAGACGAATAGCTCGAACAAGACCGGCAGCCGGTCGGCGGCGGTCTGGTGCCCCGCCTCTTGATCCGACAGCGTGACCCACCGGTCGAGCGCCATCTCCTCGCGGTGCCACCGCATGTGGCCACCGATAGCCTGGCCTGTCTCGAAGCCCAGCCCGCGGATGTGGCAATCGTGTTGCTGCTTGTCCTCGCGCCTTTGCTGCTCCCTGATGGCCCTGGCGACGGCGACGCCGAGCTCCAGCCCGTGGCGGCCACAGAGGTGGCTTGTCCGGTGCCCGCCCAGCGCCTGGAACGTCTCGGACGCCCGGCCACATGTCTTGCACACGAACTCCCTCTGCCCCGACGCCACCACCACCCTCCCCCACCGCACCCTCTTCCTTGTCGCTGGTGCACCGGTCGAGTTGTCCGACGTCGCGGTGGATGTCGTCGATGACTCTGTGCTGAGGGACAGCGCCAGCGACACAACTGGCTCCTCCCTGGCGCGCTTCAACCCTGCTCCCATGGATTCGCTGCTTGTCTTGATCTGTTGATTTAGATTGATGCTCTCTCGTGTTGTTGTAGTTCTTGTGAGAACTCAGTAGGAAGAATGGATGGATCATGGATGGATCGACAGGGCTGACGGCCGCACTTATATATTTGTTGTGGCGTGCGCGTTGCTGCCGAGGGAGCTTAGGCTGGTCATAGTGGGGAGTAACTTAGTACTAGTGTCATGCATATGACACTAGTCTAAGTTACTACTTTCATAATGCAAAGTAACGTACTAGTAGTGTCATATGTAGCTTCATTTAATGACTTGTAGACTCATCTTGTCTTGGAAAACGCTATGTTACAGTAACATATTATGTTACCACTTCTCATTAACTACATGTCACATAAGCAAAAATTTCTCAAAGTGTGCTATGTTACTACCTAAATTACTCCCACTATGACTAGCCTTACGTGTGTGCCAAGTGGGTAGCGGGCTGGCCTACCTCAGGCGTCTGTCCACCAATCGTTGGAAGCCATCATGACGTTCACGGTGTAACGGATGGGATCGAGCACGATCCAAATACAACATTGTTTTGGGCGTGTGCGTTGCGTGGCCGACCGTAGACAAACGTGTGGTGCAGAGTGGCGTCAGCTGTCACGCCACAAGACGCGTGACGGCGAGCCGCTGCTTGGCCGCCGGGACGGTGGATGATACGTCTCCAACGTATCTATAATTTTTGATTGCTTCATGCTATATTATCTACTGTTTTGGACTATATTGGGCTTTACTTTTATATTATTTTTGGGACTAACCTATTAACCGGAGGCCCAGCCCAGAATTGCTATTTTTTTTGCCTATTTCAGTGTTTCGAAAAAATGGAATATCAAACGGAGTCCAAACGGAATGAACCCTTCGGAAACGTGATTTTCTCACCGAACGTGATCCAGGAGACTTGGACCCTACGCCAAGGCATCAGAGAGGCGGTCACGAGGGTGGGGGGCGCCCCCCCTAGGGCGCGCCCCCTGCCCCGTGGGCCCCTCGGTGCTCCACCGATGTACTCCTTTCTCCTATATATACCTACATACCCCAAACAGTGGCGGAGCCAGGAAATTTATATCACTAGGGCCGAAGGCTGTTAAAACGGGCTGGGGAGGGCCAAACCAATGAAATATAGGCTTTTAACAGTAGATAATCACTGGTTTTTGCACTGTTCATCAACTAATTAGCACTACATTAATATTGTTAGGGGGCGCAGGACACCTGCTGGTCCCCCTGCCTCCGCCACTGCCCCCGAACGAACAGATACGGAGCCAAAAACCTAATTCCACCGCCGCAACTTTCTGTATCCACGAGATCCCATCTTGGGGCCTGTTCCGGAGCTCCGCCGGAGAGGGCCGTCATCACGGAGGGCTTCTACATCATCATAGCCTCTTCGATGAAGTGTGAGTAGTTTACCTCAGACCTTCGGGTCCATAGTTAGTAGCTAGAGGGCTTCTTCTCTCTTTTTGGATCTCAATACAAAGGTCTCCCCCTCTCTCGTGGAGATCTATTCGATGTAATCTTCTTTTTGCGGTGTGTTTGTTGAGACCGATGAATTGTGGGTTTATGATCAAGTCTATCTATGAATAATATTTGAATCTTCTCTGAATTCTTTTATGTATGATTGGTTATCTTTGCAAGTCTCTTCGAATTATCCGTTTGGTTTGGCCAACTAGATTGGTAGTTCTTACCATGGGAGAAGTGCTTAGCTTTGGGTTCGATCTTGCGGTGTCCTTTCCCAATGACAGAAAGGGCAGCAAGGCACGTATTGTATCGTTGCCATCGAGGATAACAAGATGGGGTTTATTTCATATTGCATGAATTTATCTCTCTACAGCATGTCATCTTGCTTAAGGCGTTACTCTGTTTTTAACTTAATACTCCAGATGCATGCTGGATAGCGGTCGATGAGTGGAGTAATAGTAGTAGATGCAGAATCGTTTCGGTCTACTTGTCACGGACGTGATGCCTATATACATGATCATGCCTAGATATTCTCATAACTATGCTCAATTTTGTCAATTGCTCAATAGTAATTTGTTCACCCACCGTAGAATACTTATGCTCTTGAGAGAATCCATTGGTGAATATGGCCCCCGGGTCTATTCTCATCATATCAATCTCCATCACTTTAACTTTGCCTTTACTTTTTAATTTGCATCTTTATACCACAAATACCAAAAATATTATATTGATACGTCTCCAATGTATCTATAATTTTTGATTGCTCCATGCTATATTATCTACTGTTTTGGGCAATATTGAGCTTTATTTTCCACTTTTATATTATTTTTGGGACTAACCTATGAACCGGAGGCCCAGCCCAGATTTGTTGTTTTATGCCTATTTCAGTGTTTCGAAGAAAAGGAATATCAAACGGAGTCGAAACGGAATGAAATCGACTGGAGAAGTTATTTTTGGAACGAAAGCAACCGGATAGACTTGGACTCCACGTCAGGAGATACGGGAGGTGGTCACGAGGGTGGGGGCGCCCCCCCCCTAGGGCGCGCCCCCTGCCTCGTGGGGCCCCCGTAGCTCCTCCGACGTACCCCCTGCACCCATATATATCTATGTATCGTAAAACTTCCAAAAACGAGATTAGATCGGGAGTTCCGCCGCGAGAAGCCTCCGTAGCCATCGAAAACCAATCTAGACCCGTTTCGGCACCCTGCCGGAGGGGGCAATCCTTCTTCGGTGGCCATATTCATCATCCCGGTGCTCTCCATGACGAGGAGGGAGTAGTTCTCCCTCGGGGCTGAGGGTATGTACCAGTAGCTATGTGTTTGATCTCACTCTCTCTCTCGTGTTCTTGATTTGGCACGATCTTGATGTATCGCGAGCTTTGCTATTATATTTAGATCCTATGATGTTTCTTCCCCCCCCCCTATACTCTCTTGTAATGAATTGAGTTTCCCCTTTAAAGTAACCTTATCGGATTGAGTCTTTACAGATTTGAGAACACTTGATGTATGTCTTGTCGTGCGTATCTGTGGTGACAATGGGATACCACGTGATTCACTTGATGTATGTTTTGGTGATCAACTTGCGGGTTTCGCCCATGAACCTATGCATAGGGGTTGGCACACGTTTTCGTCGTGATTCTCCGGTAGAACTTTGGGGCACTCTTTGAGGTCCTATGTGTTGGTTGAATAGATGAATCTGAGATTGTGTGATGCATATCATATAATCATACCCACGGATACTTGAGGTGACAATGGAGTATCTAGGTGACATTAGGGTTTTGGTTGATTTGTGTCTTAAGGTGTTATTCTAGTACGAACTCTAGGGTTGTTTGTGACACTTATAGGAATAGCCCAACGGATTGATTGGACAGAATAACTTTGAGGTGGTTTCGTACCCTACCA
This sequence comes from Triticum dicoccoides, assembly GCF_002162155.2. Taxonomy (NCBI): domain Eukaryota; kingdom Viridiplantae; phylum Streptophyta; class Magnoliopsida; order Poales; family Poaceae; genus Triticum; species Triticum dicoccoides. The sequence goes on along the minus strand of NC_041388.1, from coordinate 656,746,154 downwards.
TAATCTCTTCGTTCGTTCTCCGCTATTAGTGACTTTGGAGTGACTCTTTGTTGCATGTTGAGGGATAGTTATGTGATCCAATTATGTTAGTATTGTTGAGGGAACTTACACTAGCGAAAGTATGAACCCTAGGCCTTGTTTCAACGCATTGCAATACCATTTACGCTCACTTTTATCACTTGCTACCTTGCTGTTTTTATATTTTCAGATTACAAAAACTATTATCTACTATCCATATTGCACTTGTATCACCATCTCTTCGCCGAACTAGTGCACCTATACAATTTACCATTGTATTGGGTGTGTTGGGGACACAAGAGACTCTTTGTTATTTGGTTGCAGGGTTTCTTGAGAGAGACCATCTTCATCCTACGCCTCCTACGGATTGATAAACCTTAGGTCATCCACTTGAGGGAAATTTGCTACTGTCGTACAAACCTCTGCACTTGGAGGCCCAACAACGTCTACAAGAAGAAGGTTGTGTTGTAGACATCAAACTCTTTTCTGGCGCCGTTGCCGGGGAGGCTAGCGCTTGAAGGTATATCTTTAGATCTTGCAATCGAGTCTTTTAGTTTCTTGTTTTGTCACTAGTTTAGTTTATAAAAGAAAACTACAAAAAATGGAATTAAGGATGCCTCATATGCTTCATCTTTTTAATGTCTTTCGTGAGAATAAGGATTCCGATAATTGTGCTCAAGTGCTAGAATAAGAATGCATTAGAATGTTTGGCACTAAATATTTGAATGATGAGCATGATTGCAATGTTGTTAGTACGAATTCTTTGAACATCCATGATGCTAATGATATGCAAAACCACAAGCTTGGGGATGCTACGTTTGATGAAGATGATATTTTTAGTCCCCCAAGTTTTGATGTGCAAATTTATTATGATGAAAGCATGCCTCCTATCTATGATGATTATTGTGATGACATGTATGCTTTAAAGAATAATGATAACCATGAAACTTGTCATCTTGATCTTAATTTTCAATCACATGATAGTTATTTTGTTGAGTTTGCTCCCACTGTTATTCATGAGAAGAATTTTGCTTATGCGGAGAGTAATAAATTTTCTATGCTTGTAGATCATGAAAGGAATGCTTTAGGTGCTGGTTATATTGTTTAATTCATTCATGATGCTACTGAAAATTATTATGAGGGAGGAATATATGCTTGTAGGAATTGCAATAATATCAAGTTTCCTCTCTATGTGCTTAAAGTTTTGAAGTTATGCTTGTTTTACCTTCCTATGCAAGTTGATTCTTGTTCCCACAAGTTGTTTGCTCACAAAATCCCTATGCGTAGGAAGTATATTAGACTTAAATGTGCTAGTCATATTCTTTATGATGCTCTCTTTATGTTTCAATTCTTATCTTTTATGTGAGCATCATTGAAATCATCATGCCTAGCTAGGGGCGTTAAACGATAGCGCTTGTTGGGAGGCAACCCAATTTCATTTTAGTTCCTTGCTTTTTGTTCCTGTATAGTAATAAATAATTAATCTAGCCTCTGTTTAGATGTGGTTTTAGTTTTTTAATTAGTGTTTGTGCCAAGTAGAACCTTTGGGAAGACTTGGGGAAAGTCTTGTTGATCATGCTGTCAAAAACAGAAACTTTAGCGCTCACGAGAATTGCTTCCATTTTTATTTGGAGAGTGATATTTAGTTAATTATTTTTGCAGATGATTAATAGATAAATTCCTCAGGTCCAGCAATTTATTTGAGAATTTATGAGTTCCATAAGTATACGTTTGATCCAGATTACTATAGACTGTTCTGTTTTTGACAGATTATGTTTTCGATGTGTTGTTTACTTATTTTGATGAATCTATGGCTAGTAAAATAGTTTATAAACCATAAAGAAGTTGGAATACAGTAGGTTTAACACAAATATAAATAAAGAATGATTTAATTACAATACCTTGAAGTGGTGATTTATTTTCTTATACTAACGGAGCTTACGAGTTTTCTGTTAAGTTTTGTGTTGTGAAGTTTTCAAGTTTTGGGTAAGGATTCGATGGACTATGGAATCAGGATTGGCAAGAGCCTAATCTTGGGGATGCCCAAGGCTCCCCAAGGTAATATTCAAGGATATCCAAGAGCCTAAGCTTGGGGATGCCCCGGAAGGCATCCCCTCTTTCGTCTTCGTTCATCGGTAACTTTACTTGGAACTATATTTTTATTTACCACATGATATGTGTTTTTCTTGGAGCGTAAAATTATTTAGTTAGGATTTGCTTGCTTTTATTTAGAACAATGTTTTGCACCTTTTATTTCAATAAAAGTGGCATTGATAGTCTTTACTATGCCTATGTTACAAGTCTACATGTTGCTGTTTGAAAACAGAAAGTTTACCGCTGTTGCAATAATTCCCTAGAAAAGTCAGAATGTGATAAAATGTTGAAACCTTTTGCATATTAAGCTCTGATAAATTTACTACAGTGGTAATTTTCTTCATATTTTTTGGAGTTAGGGAAGTATGGATGTTGTAGCATTCTTTACAGACTATCCTGTTTAGGCAGATTGCTGTTATGTTTGCATTGTTTGCATATGGTTGCTTCTTTAATGATTCTATTTGAGGATAGGACTATTAAATATGCAGAGGCATTTATTATGCAATTTTGAATAATAATTTTAGTGATTTGCTACAGTAAAGTATGATAAGGTTTTGGCAATGGTTTATACTAACTTATCTCATGAGTCCTTGTTGAGTTTTGTGTGGATGAAGCTTTTGAGATTTAGGGAGACCTTGATATGAGAGGAATTAAGGAAACACAAAAGCTAAAGCTTGGGGATGCCCAAGGCACCCCAAGATAATATTTCAAGAAGTCTCGAGCATCTAAGCTTGGGGATGCCCCAGTTGGGATCCCACCTTTCTTCTTCAACAATTATCGGTTAGTTTCGGTTGATCCTAAGTTTTTGCTTCTTCACATGATGTTTGCTATTCTTAGATGTCATTTTATTTTGGTTTGCTTGCTGTTTGAATAAAATACCAAGATCTGAAATTATTAAATGTTAGAGAATCTTCACATAGTTGCATAATTATTCGACTACTCATTGATCTTCACTTATATCTTTCAGAGTAGTTTGTCTTTTGCTCTAGTGCTTCACTTATAACTTTTAGAGCACGGTTGTAGTTTTATTTTGAAGAAATAGATGAACTCTCATGCTTCACTTAGGTTATTTTGAGAGTCTTAAATAGCATGGTAATTTTCTTAAAATCGTAATATGCTAGGTATTCAAGAATAATAAAATTCTCTTATGAGTGTGTTGAATACTATGAGAAGTTTGATACTTGATGAATGTTTTGAGATATGAGGATGGTAATATTAGAGTCATGCTAGTTGAGTAATTGTGAATTTAAAGAATACTTGTGTTAAAGTTTGTGATTCCCGTAGCATGCACGTATGGTGAACCGTTATGTGACGAAGTCGGAGCATGATTTATTTATTGATTGTCTTCCTTATGAGTGGCGGCCGGGGACGAGCGATGGTCTTTTCCTACCAATCTATCCCCCTAGGAGCATGCGCGTAATACTTTGCTTTGATAACTTCTAGATTTTTGCAATAAGTATATGAGTTCTTTATGACTAATGTTGAGTCCATGGATTATACGCACTCTCACCCTTCCACCTTTGCTAGCCTCTCTAATACTGCACACCTTTCGCCGGTATCATACACCTACCATATACCTTCCTCAAAATAGCCACCATACCTACCTGTTATGGCATTTCCATAGCCATTCCGAGATATATTGCCATGCAACTTTCCACCATCTAGTTCATCATGACACATTCATCATTGTCATATTGCTTAGCATGATCATGTAGTTGACATAGTATTTGTGGCAGAGCCACCGTTAATGATTTCTTCATACTTGTCACTCTTGATTCATTGCATATCCCGGTACACCGCCGGAGGCATCCATATAGAGTCATACTTTGTTTTAGAATCGAGTTGTAATCATTGAGTTGTGAATAAATAAAAGTGTGATGATCATCATTCAATAGAGCATTGTCCCAATAAAAAAAGAGAAAGGCCAAAGATAAAAAAAGAAGGCCCGAAAGAAGAAAATAAATAAAAAGGGGCAATGCTACTATCCTTTTTTCCACACTTGTGCTTCAAAGTAGCACCATGATATAGCAAGTCTCATATATTGTGCTTCAAAGTAGCACCATGTTCTTCATATAGAGAGTCTCATATGTTGTCACTTTCATATACTAGTGGGAATTTTACATTATAGAACTTGGCTTGTTTATTCCAATGATGGGCTTCCTCAAATTTCCCTAGGTCTTCGTGAGCAAGCAAGTTGGATGCACACCCACTAGTTTATTTTGTTGAGCTTTCATACATTTCTAGCTCTAGTGCATCCGTTGCATGGCAATCCCTACTCACTCACATCGATATCTATTGATGGGCATCTCCATAGCCCGTTGATACGCCTAGTTGATGTGAGACTATCTTCTCCTTTTTGTCCTCTCCACAACCACCATTCTATTCCACCTATAGTGCTATGTACATGGCTCACGCTCATGTATTGCGTGAAGATTGAAAAAGTTTGAGAACATCAAAAGTATGGAACAATTGCTTGGCTTGTCATCGGGGTTGTGCATGATTTAAATACTTTGTGTGGTGAAGATGGAGCATAGCCAGACTATATGATTTTGTAGGGATAGCTCTCTTTGGCCATGTTATTTTGAGAAGACATGATTGCTTTATTAGTATGCTTGAAGTATTATTATTTTTATGTCAATCTGAACTTTTGTCTTGAATCTTATGGATCTGAATATTCATGCCGCAATTAAGAAGAATTACATTGAAATTATGCCAACTAGCATTCCACATCAAAAATTATCTTTTTTATCATTTACCTACTCGAGGACGAGCAGGAATTAAGCTTGGGGATGCTTGATACGTCTCCAACGTATCTATAATTTTTGATTGCTCCATGCTATATTATCTACTGTTTTGGGCAATATTGGGCTTTATTTTCCACTTTTATATTATTTTTGGGACTAACCTATTAACCGGAGGCCCAGCCCAGATTTGATATTTTATGCCTATTTCAGTGTTTTGAAGAAAAGGAATATCGGACGGAGTCGAAACGGAACGAAATAGACTAGAGAAGTTATTTTTGGAACAAAAGCCACCCGATGGACTTGGACCCCACATCAAGGAAGGAAGAAGGAGCTCACGAGGGTAGGGGCGCCCCCCCTAGGGCGCGCCCCCCTGTCTCGTGGGGCCCTCGTGGCTCCCCTGACGTGCTTCTTCTGCCTATATAACTCCATATACCCTAAAACTTCCAGAACGAACAATAGATCGGGAGTTCCGCTGCCAGAAGCCTCCGTAGCCACCGAAAGCCAATCTAGACCCGTTCCGGCACCCTGCCGGAGGGAGCAATCCCTCTCTGGTGGCCATCTTCATCATCCCGGTGCTCTCCATGACGAGGAGGGAGTAGTTCTCCCTCGGGGCTGAGGGTATGTACCAGTAGCTATGTGTTTGATCTCTCTCTCTCTCTCTCTCTCTCTCTCTCTCGTGTTCTTGAGGTGATACGATCTTGATGTATCGCGAGCTTTGCTATTATATTTGGATCCTATGATGTTTCTTCCCCCCCTATACTCTCTTGTAATGAATTGAGTTTCCCCTTTGAAGTAACCTTATCGGATTGAGTCTTTAAAGATTTGAGAACACTTGATGTATGTCTTGTCGTGCGTATCTGTGGTGACAATGGGATACCACGTGATTCACTTGATGTATGTTTTGGTGATCAACTTGCGGGTTCCGCCCATGAACCTATGCATAGGGGTTGGCACACGTTTTCGTCGTGATTCTCCGGTAGAACTTTGGGGCACTCTTTGAGGTCCTATGTGTTGGTTGAATAGATGAATCTGAGATTGTGTGATGCATATCATATAATCATACCCACGGATACTTGAGGTGACAATGGAGTATCTAGGTGACATTAGGGTTTTGGTTGATTTGTGTCTTAAGGTGTTATTCTAGTATGAACTCTAGGGTTGTTTGTGACACTTATAGGAATAGCCCAACGGATTGATTGGAAAGAATAACTTTGAGGTGGTTTCATACCCTACCATAATCTCTTCGTTCGTTCTCCGCTATTAGTGACTTTGGAGTGACTCTTTGTTGCATGTTGAGGGATAGTTATGTGATCCAATTATGTTAGTATTGTTGAGGGAACTTACACTAGCGAAAGTATGAAGCCTAGGCCTTGTTTCAACGCATTGCAATACCGTTTACGCTCACTTTTCTCACTTCTACCTTGCTGTTTTTATATTTTCAGATTACAAAAACTATCATCTACTATCCATATTGCACTTGTATCACCATCTTTTCGCCGAACTAGTGCACCTATACAATTTACCATTGTATTGGGTGTGTTGGGGACACAAGAGACTCTTTGTTATTTGGTTGCAGGGTTTCTTGAGAGAGACCATCTTCATCCTACGCCTCCTACGGATTGATAAACCTTAGGTCATCCACTTGAGGGAAATTTGCTACTGTCCTACAAACCTCTGCACTTGGAGGCCCAACAACGTCTACAAGAAGAAGGTTGTGTAGTAGACATCATATATCCTCACTCTCGTAAGTGACCGTGAAGGGATTGACAACCCCTAATCGCGTTGGTTGCGAGTAGCTATCGTTTTGTGCAGGTACGAGGGACTTGAGCGTGGCCTCCTACTGGATTGATACCTTGGTTCTCAAAAACTAAGGGAAATACTTACGCTACTCTGCTGCATCATCCCTTCCTCTTCGGGGAAAATCCAACGCAAGCTCAAGAGGTAGCAAGAAGGATTTCTAGCGCCGTTGCCGGGGAGGTTCGCGCAAGTCAAGATTTGACTCCCGACAACGAGCCATTTCTGGCGCCGTTGCCGTGGAGTCTACGCAAAAAGTCAACATACCAAGTACCCATCACAATCCCTATCTCTCGCATTACATTATTTGCCATTTGCCTCTCGTTTTCCTCTCCCCCACTTCACCCTTAGCGTTTTATTCGCCCTCTCTCTCTATCCTCCCTGTCCTTTCCGCTTGCCTTTTGTTTGCTCGTGTGTTAGATTGCTTGTTTGTCGCGATGGCTCAAGATACTACCAAATTGTGTGACTTCACCAATACCAATAATAATGATTTCCTTAGCACTCCGATTGCTCCTCTTGCCAATACTGAATCTTGTGAAATCAATACTCCTTTGTTGAATCTTGTTATGAAAGATCAATTCGCCGGCCTTCCTAGTGAAGATGCCGCTACTCATCTGAATAGCTTCGTTGATTTATCTGATATGCAAAAGAAAAATGATGTCGATAATGATGTCGTTAAATTGAAGCTATTTCCTTTTTCGCTTAGAGATTGTGCTAAAGCTTAGTTTTCGTCTTTGCCTAAAAATAGTATTGATTCTTGGAACAAGTGCAAAGATGCTTTTATCTCTAAGTATTTCCCTCCCGCTAAGATCATCTCTCTTAGAAACGATATTATGAATTTTAAGCAACTTGCTCATGAACATGTTGCACAAGCTTGGGAGAGAATGAAATTAATGATACATAATTGCCCTACTCATGATTTGAATTTGTGGATGATTATACAAAATTTTTATGCCGGATTGAATTTTGCTTCTAGAAATCTTTTAGATTCGGCCGCGGGAGGCACTTTTATGGAAATCACTTTAGGAGATCCTACTAAACTCCCATATAATATTATGGTTAATTATTCTCAATGGCATACTGAAAGATCTTCTAATAAAAAAGTGCATGCGATAGAAGAAATCAATGTTTTGAGTGGAAAGATGGATGAACTTATGAAATTATTTGCTACTAAGAGTGTTTCTTCTGGTCCTACTGATATGCCATTGTCTACTTTGATTGAGAATAACAATGAATCCACGGATGTGAATTTTGTTGGTAGGAATAATTTTGGTAAGAACGCTAATAGAGGGAATTTTAATCCTAGGCCATATCCTAGTAATCCTTCTAATAATTATGGGAATTCCCACAACAACTCTTATGGAAATTATAATAAGATGCCCTCTGAATTTGAGAATAGTGTTAAAGAGTTTATGAATTCACAAAAGAATTTTAATGCTTTGCTTGAAGAGAAATTGCTTAAAGTTGATGATTTGGCTAGGAACGTTGATAGAATTTATCTCATGATTGATTCTTTAAAGCTTAGATCTATTCCTCCTAAGCATGATATCAATGAGTCTCTCAAAGCCATGAGAATTTCCATTGATGAGTGCAAGGAAAGAACCGCTAGGATGCGTGCTTCCAAAGATGCCTTTATTAAAGCGTGTTCTTTCAATTCCTATGAAAATCAAGATGAAGATCTAAAAGTTATTGATGTGTCTCCTATTAAATCTTTGTTTTGCAATATGAATCTTGATGAAACTGAATATGATCTTCCTTTACCTAGAAGGCGTTCTAAAAATCCAGAGTATTTAGATCTTTATTATGAAATTGATGAAAGTGGGATTGAAAGAAATAAAAATCTAGATGTTGCTAAACCCACTATATTGGATTTCAAGGAATTTAATTATGAAAGTTGCTCTTTTATTGATTGTATTTCCTTGTTGCAATCCGTGCTAAATTCTCAACATGCTTATAGTCAAAAGAAAGCCTTCACCGAACATATTGTTGATGCCTTGATGCAATCTTATTAAGAAAAACTTGAGTTGAAAATTTCTATCCCTAGAAAACTCTAAGATGAGTGGGAACCAACTATTAAATTAAAATTAAAGATTATGAGTTTTATGCTTTGTGTGATTTGGGTGCTAGTGTCTCCATTATTCCCAAGACTTTGTGTGATTTGCTAGATTTCCGTAATTTTGATGATTGCTCTCTAAACTTGCATCTTGCGGATTCCACTATTAAGAAACCTATGGGAAGGATTAATGATGTTCTCATTGTTGTAAATAGAAATTATGTGCCCGTAGATTTCATTGTTCTTGATATAGATTGCAATCCTTCTTGCCCTATTATTCTTGGTAGACCTTTCCTTAGAACGGTTGGTGCGAATATTGATACGAAGGAAGGGAATATTAGATTTCAATTTCCCTTAAAAAAGGGCATGGAACACTTTCCAAGAAAGAAAATAAAATTTCCATATGAAACTATCATGAGAGCCACTTATGGATTGCCTACCAAAAATGGCAATACCTAGATCTATCCTCGCTTTTATGCCTAGTGGCGTTAAACGATAGCGTTTGTTGGGAGGCAACCCAATTTTATTTTTATTCTTTGCTTTTTTCTCCTGCTTAGTAATAAATAAATTATTTAGCCTCTGTTTTGGTTGTGTTTTTTGTGTTTAATTAGTGTTTGTGCCAAGTAGAACCGTTGGGAAGACTTGGGGAAAGTCTTGTTGAACTTGCTGTAAAAGACAGAAACTTTAGCGCTCACGAGAAGTGCTGTCATTTTTATTTTAGAGTGCTATTTACTTAATTCTTTTTGCATATGATTAATAGATAAATTCCTCACGTCCAGCAATTTATTTTAGAATTTTTGGGGTTCCAGATCTTGCGCTAGCTACAGATTACTACAGACTGTTCTGTTTTTGACAGATTCTGTTTTTCGTGTGTTGTTTGCTTATTTTGATGAATCTATGGCTAGTAAAATAGTTTATAATTCATAGAGAAGTTGGAATAAAGTAGGTTTAACACCAATATAAATAAATAATGAGTTCATTACAGTACCTTGAAGTGGTCTTTTGTTTTCTTTCGCTAACGGAGCTCACGAGTTTTCTACTTTAAGTTTTGTGTTGTGAAGTTTTCAAGTTTTGGGTGAATTTTTTTGATGGATCATGGAACAAGGAGTGGCAAGAGCCTAAGCTTGGGGATGCCCATGTAACCCCCAAGATAATCCAAGGACACCAAAAAGTCAAAGCTTGGGGATGCCCCGGAAGGCATCCCCTCTTTCGTCCACTTCCATCGGTAATTTACTTGGAGCTATATTTTTATTCACCAACATGATATGTGTTTTCCTTGGAGCGTCTTGTATTATTTGTGTCTTTGTGTTTTAGTATGCCACAATCATCCTTTATGTACACACCTTTTGAGAGAGCCATACATGAATTAAAATTTGATAGAATACTCTATGTGCTTCACTTATATCTTTTTGAGCTAAGTAGTTTTGCTCTATGTGCTTCACTTATATCTTTTGAGCGTTATAATTTTGCTCTATGTGCTTCACTTAGATCTTTTAGAGCATGGTGGTGGATTTGTTTTAAAGAAACTATTGATCTCTCATGCTTCACTTAAATTATTTTGAGAGTTTCTTAATAGCATGGTAATTTGCTTAATAATAATATGCTTGGTATTCAAGATTTGTGAAACTTTCTTTTGAGTGTGTTGAATACTAAGGAAAGATTGAAGCATGATAATTGTTTTGAGATATGGAGGTGATAATATTAAAGTCATGCTAGTTGAGTAGTTGTGAATTTAAAGAATACATGTGTTAAAGTTTGTGATTCCCGTAGCATGCACGTATGGTGAATCGTTATGTGATGAAGTCGGAGCATGATTTATTTATTGATTGCTTTCCTTATGAGTGGCGGTCGGGGACGAGCGATGGTCTTTTCCTACCAATCTATCCCCCTAGGAGCATGCGCGTAATACTTTGCTTTGATAACTTCTAGACTTTTGCAATAAATATATGAGTTCTTTATGACTAATGTTGAGTCCATGGATTATGCGCACTCTCACCCTTCCACCTTTGCTAGCCTCTCTAATACCGCGCACCTTTCGCCGGTATCATACAGCTACCATATACCTTCCTCAAAACAGCCACCATACCTACCTATTATGGCATTTCCATAGCCATTCCGAGATATATTGCCATGCAACTTTCCACCGTTCCGTTTATTATGACACACTCCATCATTGTCATATTGCATATCCCGGTACACCGCCAGAGGCATTCATATAGAGTCATATTTTGTTCTAAGTATCGAGTTGTAATTGTTCAGTCGTAAGAAAAATAAAAGTGTGATGATCATCATTATTAGAGCATTGTCCCAAGTGAGGAAAGAATGATGGAGACTATGATTCCCCCATAAGTCGGGATGAGACTCCGGACGAAAAATAAAATAAATAAATAAAAATAGGCCAAAGAAGCCCAAATAAAAATAGGCCACATAAAAACAAAAGGAGAAAAGGCCCAAATAAAAAATGAGAGAAAAAGAGAGAAGGGACAATGTTACTATCCTCTTACCACACTTGTGCTTCAAAGTAGCACCATGATCCTCATAGTAGAGAGTCTCTCATGTTATCACTTTCATATACTAGTGGGAATTTTACATTATAGAACTTGGCTTGTATATTCCAATGATGGGCTTCCTCAATTTTCCCTAGGCCTTCATGGGCAAGCAAGTTGGATGCACACCCACTTAGTTTCTTTTTAAGCTTTCATATACTTATAGCCCTAGTGCATCCGTTGCATGGCAATCCCTACTCACTTACATTGATATCTATTGATGGGCATCTCCATAGCCCGTTGATACGCCTAGTTGATGTGAGACTATCTTCTCCTTTTTGTCTTCTCCACAACCACCATTCTATTCCACCTATAGTGCTATATCCATGGCTCACGCTCATGTATTGCATGAAGATTGAAAAAGTTTTGAAAAAGTTAGACTATGAAACAATTGCTTGGCTTGTCATCAGGGTTGTGCATGATTTAAATACTTTGTGTGGTGAAGATAGAGCATAGCCAGACTATATGATTTTGTAGGGATAACTTTTTTGGCCATGTTATTTTGAGAAGACATAATTGCTTTGTTAGTATTCTTGAAGTATTATTATTTTTATGTCAATATAAACTTTTGTCTTGAATCTTTTGAATCTGAATATTCATATCACAATTAACAAGATTTGCATTGAAATTATGCCAAGTAGCACTCCGCATCAAAAATTCTCTTTTTATCATTTACCTACTCGAGGATGGGCATGAATTAAGCTTGGGGATGCCTGATACGTCTCCAACGTATCTATAATTTTTGATTGCTCCATGCTATATTATATACTGTTTTTGGACTATATTGGGCTTTATTTTCCACTTTTATATTATTTTTGGGACTAACCTATTAACCGGAGGCCCAGCCCAGAATTGCTGTTTTTTTGCCTATTCCAGTGTTTCGAAGAAACGGAATATCAAACGGAGTCCAAACGGAATGAAACCTTCGGAAACGTGATTTTCTCACCGAACGTGATCCAGGAGACTTGGACCCTACGCCAAGGCATCAGAGAGGCGGTCATGAGGGTGGGGCGCTCCCCCAGGGCGCGCCCCCTGCCTCGTGGGCCCCTCGGTGCTCCACCGATGTACTCCTTCCTCCTATATATACCTACGTACCTCCAAACAAACAGACATGGAGCCAAAAACCTAATTCCACCGCCGCAACTTTCTGTATCCACGAGATCCCATCTTGGGGCCTGTTCCGGAGCTCCGCCGGAGAGGGCCGTCATCACGGAGGGCTTCTACATCATCATAGCCTCTCCAATGAAGTGTGAGTAGTTTACCTCAGACCTTCGGGTCCATAGTTAGTAGCTAGATGGCTTCTTCTCTCTTTTTGGATCTCAATACAAAGTTCTCCCCCTCTCTCATGGAGATCTATTCGATGTAATCTTCTTTTTGCGGTGTGTTTGTTGAGACCGATGAATTGTGGGTTTATGATCAAGTCTATCTATGAATAATATTTGAATCTTCTCTGAATTCTTTTATGTATGATTGGTTATCTTTGCAAGTCTCTTCGAATTATCCGTTTGGTTTGGCCAACTAGATTGGTAGTTCTTGCCATGGGAGAAGTGCTTAGCTTTGGGTTCGATCTTGCGGTGTCCTTTCCTAGTGACAGAAGGGGCAGCAAGGCACGTATTGTATCGTTGCCATCGAGGATAACAAGATGGGGTTTATTTCATATTGCATGAATTTATCTCTCTACAGCATGTCATCTTGCTTAAGGCGTTACTCTGTTTTTAACTTAATACTCTAGATGCATGCTGGATAGCGGTCGATGAGTGGAGTAATAGTAGTAGATGCAGAATCATTTTGGTCTACTTGTCACGGACGTGATGCATATATACATGATCATGCCTAGATATTCTCATAACTATGCTCAATTCTGTCAATTGCTCAACAGTAATTTGTTCACCCACCGTAGAATACTTATGCTCTTGAGAGAAGCCATTAGTGAAACCTATGGCCCCCGGGTCTATTCTCATCATATCAATCTCCATCACTTTAACTTTGCCTTTACTTTTTACTTCGCATCTTTATACCAAAAATACCAAAAATATTATATCTATCAGATCTCACTCTCGTAAGTGACCGTGAAGGGATTGACAACCCCTAATCGTGTTGGTTGCGAGTAGCTATCGTTTTGTGCAGGTACGAGGGACTTGAGCGTGGCCTCCTACTGGATTGATACCTTGGTTCTCAAAAACTGAGGGAAATACTTACGCTACTCTGCTGCATCATCCCTTCCTCTTCGAGGAAAATCCAACGCAAGCTCAAGAGGTAGCAGTGGGCGGGATTTAAGCGAAACTGGAGCAAATAATTTAGGGGCTGTTTGGATTGTGACTACCTTTGCCATATATTGCCACATGATTTTTGCCACACTTGCCACACTTTCCTTAGTTGAGTTGCTCAAATTGTTAGTCACACTTTGGCTTGCCTAAGGGATCTTGCCACACTTTTTGTGTCTATGACATGTGGGGTTCACTGCTCATAAAAAATATTTGCCTTAGGTGTGGCTAGAACCAAACACATACCTAACTTGGTCAAACTTGCCTAAGATTAGGTGTGGCAAAGTGTGGCAAGGTGTGAGTGGGAACCAAACATAGTCAATGTTGTCCGGCGGCGTGAGCGTGAGGATTAATCCAAAGGGTCTGGAACGTTCCAGGACCTGGGAAAAGATCTTTGACCCAGCACGATATTTTAGACTTGTGAAGGCTGCGTATATACTTCCTTTTTGCGGGAAGATGCTACTGTACGTGCGTGCGTGTTTCACATGTATATGAGGTATACGAGTTTGCTAGTACCTTCTCTATATTTCTATAGAAGAGAGAAATGGTATACGTGAACTGTCGTCATGACATATGGTATGATCCTGGCTCTCTTCCCTCGAAAGAGGCTTTCATGCTATTTTTTCTAGTTACATAAGTTCATCTAATTGGACTAATTGATCCCGTTCAAATAAATAAATAAATTTGACTAACTGATGATTACAGTTAGATCATAAAAAAAACATGCCGACCCTTCTTTTGGAGTATTTCTGAGAGAGAAATGAAAACGTATCGAACCAGCCTCTATTTTCATTGTCGATGTTCTTTTAGGAAAACCGTAGGGGATTTATCCAGATTTTATGTTTACTTTATTGATTTTCAAGCTTATAGGAAGAAAAGTACAACAACACTCTGCTGCAGTGGCTGAAGTTAGAGCAACAATAAAAGCTAACAAATGCCTTAAAAAATTCAAAGAATTGAAGAAGGAGAGGGAAGCTCCGCGAAAAGCCCTTGCCCACAATTGATGATGTTTGTTACAATAAAAGAGGAGTTGTTGATCGACTAACGGTACCTTGTCCCTCTACTTCCCTCAAATAGATGAAGGCCCCGACAAGTGGCCCTGCGAATTCACCCCCTAGTACCTCAAAGGGGAGTTGATGATGTTGGATTATGGATGGGCTTAGGCCCATATAAGACACTAATCCCTGGTTAATCTCTAAGGCCCATGCATGTGTACGATAAATGGTGGGAAGTGTGGGAAGTTTAGTCCCATATTGCTACAGTAAGAAGAGTGAGACCTCTTTATAAGGGCTGCTCTACAACTTGCTATTGGGAGCTTGGGAATAGGAGCTGTACACGCGCGCTCCTCCTCCTCCACCGCCCGCCTCGCCTCGCCACGCCACGCCACGCCTCGCCTCGCCTCGCCTCGTCCCGACGCGCACGCGGGTTGCAGGAATGAGCCGAGCCGAAGCTTATTTTTGGCTCTCAGGAATGGTTAATTAATTGTTAATTAATTAACGAGTCGCTTAAGGAAGCGCCACTATCCGAGACTTCGTCCGCCTCTGCTTCCACTACTTCCCCTGCATCGACACCATGGCCGATGACACAGCCTCCAAGAAGAAGGCCATGGACGACGCCGAGGCTGCTGATGCCGCCGCCGTGTTGGCCTGGCCAACCGGAGGGTATGATCTGTTCATCCCTCGTTTACTCGTACTTATGCTAGCCGTATATGTGCTACTCATAGATGGTTCTATGTTCTGTACGTGCTAGTATGCTTAGGTATCGCTATGAGATGCATACCTTTTATGCCATGCTTACTGTTTACTCGTGGATAAGTCTAATCGGAAAAGTGCTAATATTTCCAACAATCCAAAAACCTTATTTTAGGCACTTTTCAATTCAAGGCTTTGCTGCTACTCTGAAACCGGAAAAGTTTACCGGGACGCATTTTAAGCGTTGGCAGACTAGGACCACCTTGTGGCTTACAGCGATGAACGTGTTCTGGGTTGGTGGTGTGTCCTTCACAGAAACGATTGCTCCTGAATAGGAGAAGGCGTTTAGGGAGGCAACCATAATCTTTTTGGGAGCAGTTCTGAGTGTGATTGGAGACAAGTTGGTTGACGCCTATATTCATATGGGTGTTGCCAAAAACTTGTGGGATGCGCTCGAAGTCAAATTCGGCGCAACTGATGCTAGCAGTGAGCTGTATGCCATGGAGCAGTTCCATGATTACAGGATGGTTGATAACCGTTCTGTATTGGACCAGGCTCATGAGATATAGTGCATTGCTAAGTGATAATCCACAAGTATAGGGGATCGCAACAGTTTTCGATAAGTAAGAGTGTCGAACCCAACGAGGAGCTAAAGGTAGAATAAATATCCCCTCAAGTTCTATCGACCACCGATACAACTCTACGCACGCTTGACATTCGCTTTACCTAGAACAAGTATGAAACTAGAAGTACTTTATAGGTGTTGTTGGATAGGTTTGCAAGATAATAAAGAAACGATAAAGTAAATATAACGAGTGTGGGAAAGTGGTGGTAGGAGTTGCGAAATTGCCCCTAAGCAATTGACTACTTTATTAGACCGATAGCAAGTATTATGTGGGAGAGGGCACTGCTAGCATGTCATCCCTGACTTGGAATTCTATGCACTTATGATTGGAACTATTAGCAAGCATCCGCGACTACTAATGTTCATTAAGGTAAAACCCAACCATAGCATTAATATATATTGGTCCCCCTTCAATCCCGTATGCATCAATTTCTATGCTAGGTTGAAGCTTCTGTCACTCTTGCCCTCCAATACATAGTCCTATCAACATACAACTAACCCTATGGTGTGATCCACGCGCGCAATCATATGATGGGCACCAAAGTACAGCAACATAACCACAAGCAAATTAAATCAATCATAGCAATTCATCAACCACCGATAGGACAATGAAAATCTACTCAGACATCATAGGATGGCAACAAATCATTGGATAATAATATGAAGCATAAAGCACCATGTTCAAGTAGAGGGTACAACGGGTTGCGGGAGAGTGGACCGCTGTAGATAGAGGGGGGAAGGCGATGGAGATGTTGGTGAAGATGGCGGAAGTGTTGGTGTAGATCGCGGTGATGATGATGGCCCCCGGTGGTACTTCGGTGCCACCGGAAGCGAGGGAGAGAGAGCCCCCCTCCTTCTTCTTCTTCCTTGACCTCCTCCCTAGATGGGAGAAGGGTTTCCCCTCTGGTCCATGGCCTCCATGGCACGGGAGGGGCGAGAGCCCCTCCGAGATGTTTCCTCTCTGTTTCTGCGTTCTCAGATTCTTCAATTTCACCGTTTCTTATATTCCCGGAGATCCATAAATTCGATTGGGCTGAAATTTTGACACGATCTCTATCCAAAAATTAGCTTTCTTGCGGAGAAAGAAGGGCACCAACCGCCTTACGGGGTGGCCGCGAGGGTCAGGGGCGCGCTTGACACCCTGGGGCGCACCCCCTACCTCATGGGTCCCTCGAGCATCGTCTCGCGTGGATTCTTCTTCCCAAAAATCATATATATTCCAAAAAAATCTCCGTCAGTTTTTATTCCGTTTGGACTCCGTTTGATATGGATATTCTGCGAAACAAAAAACATGCAACAAACAGGAACTGGCACTGGGCACTGGAACAATATGTTAGTCCCAAAAATAGTATAAAAAGTTGCCAAAATATATATGAAAGTTGAATAATATTGGCATGGAACAATCAAAAATTATAGATACGACGGAGACGTATCACTAAGGAGCTAGAGCTCCTGAAGTGTGAGTTACCAGACAAGTTTGTCGCGGGTTGCATTATTGCAAAAATCCCTCCTAGTTGGAGGAACTTTGCTACTTCTCTCAAGCACTTGAGACGTGAATTTTCTGTTGAGGATGTCATTGCTCATCTCAGTGTTGAGCAGAACTCGAGAGCAAAGGACTCGCATGTGAAAGGGGCATAGGGTTCTTCTAGTGCCAATGTGGTGCAGAAGAACTTCCACAAGTTCAAAGGAAAGAACTCTGTCCAGCAGAATACTACCTTTAAGAAGAAGGGTAAGAAGAAAGACAAAAAGAGAGATGGCTGCTTTACTTGTGGTTCAGATGAACATTGGGCAAACAAGTGCCCAAACAAGTATAAGAAGCCAACACAGGACTCCAAGTCTGTGAATGTCACTCTGAGCAACAATGATGCGGCATCTGGGTATGGTAATCTGTTTACCATACTTTCAGTCTACCAGTCCACCGATTGGTGGATTGACACTGGGGCCAATATTCATGTGTGTGCTGATGTGTCTTTATTTTCTTCTTACCAGGTCGCACGAGATTGTTCTGTCCTGATGGGGAATGGCTCGCATGCTTCTGTTCATGGTGTTGGCACGGTAGATCTGAAGTTTACTTCGGGAAAGATCGTGTAACTGAAGAACGTGCAGCATGTCCCCGCCATAAAGAAGAATATCGTTAGTGGCTCCCTTCTATGTAAAGAAGGGTTTAAGTTAGTATTTGAGTCTAACAAAGTAGTCGTATCTCGGTATGGACTATTTGTTGGAAAAGGGTATGATTGTGGTGGTTTGTTCCGCCTTTCCCTGGAGGATTTCTGTAATAAAGTCGTGAACCAAATTCATTCTAATGTGAACGAATCCGAGGTTTGGCATTCATGTCTTTGTCACATAAATTTCGGTTATATGACGCGGCTAGCTAAGATGGATTTAATCCCGAGTTTCACTTTAGCCAAAGGCTCTAAGTGTCATGCGTGTGTGCAAGCTAAGCAACCTCGTAAGCCTCACAAGCCTGCGAAGGAGAGACACCTGGCACCTCTAGAGCTCATACATTCAGATCTCTGTGAGATGAATGGTGTGTTGACTAAAGGTGGAAAGAAATACTTCATGACTCTGATTGATGATTCCACTAAATTCTGCTATGTCTATTTGTTAAATACTAAGGATGAGGCTCTACACTACTTTAAAGTTTATAAGGCTGAAGTTGAGAACCAACTTGAGAAGAAAATAAAACGAGTCCGGTTTGATTGTGGTGGAGAGTACTTTTCTAATGAGTTTGATTTATTTTGTGCGGAACATGGTATTATTCATGAGAGGACGCCTCCCTACTCACCCCAGTCAAACGGGGTTGCCGAACGGAAAAACCGTACTCTAACTGATTTGGCTAACGCCATGTTAGATACATCGGGTTTATCCAAGGCATGGTGGGGGGAGGCTGTATTGACATCTTGTCATGTCCTGAATAAAGTTCCCACAAAGGATAATGAAACTACTCCCTATGAGCAATGGGAAAAGAAAAGAACTACACTCTCTTACTTGCGCACTTGGGGCTGTTTGGCGAAAGTCAATGTGCCGATAATCAAAAAGCGCAAGTTGGGACCAAAGACCGTGGACTGTGTTTTTCTTGGCTATGCCAAGCATAGCGTTGGCTATAGATTTCTAGTGGTGAAATCCGAGGTACCTGACCAGAAGGTCGGTACAATTATAGAGTCTAGGGATGCTACATTCTTTGAGGATATTTTCCCCATGAGAGATATGCAAAGTGTTTCTAGACTGGAATCTGATGAGACTCCTGAACCTGCTATTCCGATGGAATACTATGAACATAAAAGTGACGAGAGTTCCACGGAGGATGACAAGAAAGTTCCTGTTAGGAGCAAGAGACAGAGGACTGCAAAGTCCTTTGGTGATGATTTCCTCGTATACCTCGTGGATGATGATACTCCTAGCTCCATTTCAGAAGCTTATGCATCTCCGTATGCTGACTACTGGAAGGATGCGGTCCGTAGTGAGATGGATTCCATCTTGGCTAACGGGACATAGGAGATCACTGATCGCCCTTATGGTTGTCGACCATTAGGATGTAAGTGGGTGTTCAAAAGGAAGTTTAGGCCCGATGGTACTGTTGAGAAGTACAAGGCTAGGCTTGTGGCCAAGGGTTATACCCAGAAAGAAGAAGAGAATTTCTTTGACACTTATTCACCTGTGGCTAGACTGACAACCGTTCGAGTGTTACTCGCTTTGGCTGCCTCGCATGGTCTTCTCGGTCATCAGATGGACGTTAAGACGGCTTTCCTTAATGGAGAGCTAGACGAGGAAATTTACATGCAACAGCCGGATGGCTTTGTAGTAAATGGTCAGGAAGGAAAGGTGTGTAAGCTAGTGAAATCTTTGTATGGCCTGAAACAAGCGCCTAAGCAATGGCATGAGAAGTTCAACACTACTCTGACATCTGTTGGCTTTGTTGTGAACGAAGCTGACAAATGTGTATACTATCGCTATGGTAGGGGCAAAGGAGTTATATTGTGTCTGTATGTCGATGACATACTGATATTTGGGACTCACCTCAAGGTCATTGAGGAGGTCAAGTCTTTTCTATCTCACAACTTTGAGATGAAGGACCTGGGTGTGGCTGATATTATCCTGAACATCAAGCTACTGAGAAATTCTGAGGGTGGAATTACACTTTTGCAATCCCACTATGTTGAGAAGATTTGAGCCGTTTTGGATATTCAGACTGCAACCTTCTGCAACACCATATGATCCTAGCGTGCGGATTCGAAAGTTCGAAGGCACGGCTGTAGATCAATTGAGATATTCTCAAGTGGTTGGTTCACTGATGTACCTAGCATGTGCTACTCGTCCTGACATCTCATTTGTTGTGTGCAAACTGAGCCGGTTTGTTTCCAATCCGGGAGTTGTGCATTGGCATGCTGTAGAGCGAGTGATGCGTTATTTGCAAGGTACTTCGAACTATGGAATTCACTATTCTGGGTACCCGACGGTACTTGAGGGGTATAGTGATTCGAATTGGATATCTGATGCTGATGAGATGAAAGCCACAAGTGGACATGTCTTCACACTTGGTGGTGGTGCTGTTTCCTGGAAGTCTTGCAAGCAGACGATCTTAACCAGATCGACTATGGAAGCAGAACTCACAGCATTAGACACATCATGCGTCGAAGCAGAATGGCTTCGAGAGCTTTTGATGGATTTGCCGGTGGTTGATAAACCAGTGCCGGTTGTCCTTATGAACTGTGACAATCAAACAGTGATTGCCAAGGCTAAGAGTTCAAAGGACAACATGAAATCCACAAAGCACATAAGAAGAAGATTGAAATATGTCAGAAAATCAAGAAACTTCGGAGTAATAGCGTTGGATTATATCCAGACGGCTAAGAATCTGGCAGACCCTTTTACGAAAGGGCTATCACGGATTGTGATAGAAAATGCATCGAGGGAGATAGGTATGAGACCCACGTAAGTTGCCATGGGGGTAACCCAACCTATGCGATCGGAGATCCCATGAATTAGGACCTGGGAAAACAATCCAGCGGTCAACTGAGGAGAGTATCCTTAATAAACCCACTCCGTTGGAGATGCAGTAATACTCTCAATTCTGTAAGGCAGGCTGACTTTTGTCTTAATGTGTTCCAAAGCTTATGTAAGCAAGATGCTAACCTACAGAGCATTCTTTGAAGGAACACACCTATGTGAGCCCGACTGTTGGTCACAGTCTATGAGATTGGGTAATCTCTAGTAAGCTCATGAGAAGGTACGGAGTATGACTAATAGGCTTCACCTGTGGGGTTTAGCCTTCGGCAGCTATGTATCAGCTGACAATAGGCGAAACTTCTGCATGCCAAACTGACAATTCAAGGCATAGTCCATTGTTCAGTTGTGAAGAAGTCTAATCCTGTTGCTCTAGGTGGAAGTTCAACTTAACAGTCTCCACTGAAAATTCTGTTATATCAAACATTATTTGGAACAGTTGAAAAAACTTATGTGCCTCGAGATCTGGTGGGGGATTGTTGGATTATGGATGGGCTTAGCCCCATATAAGACACTAATCCCTGGTTAATCTCTAAGGCCCATGCATGTGTACGGCAAGTGGTGGGAAGTGTGGGAAGTTTAGTCCCATACTGCTACAGTAAGAAGAGTGAGACCTCTTTATAAGGGCTGCTCTACCACTTGCTATTGGGAGCTTGGGAATAGGAGCTGTACACGCGCGCTCCTCCTCCTCCGCCGCCCGCCTCGCCTCGCCTCGCCACGCCTCGTCACGACGCGCGTGCACGCCGCGGGTTGCGGGAATGAGCCGAGCCGAAACTTATTTTTGCCGCTCAGGAATGGTTGATTAATTGTTAATTGAGTCGCTTAAGGAAGCGCCACTGTCTGAGATGTTGGACCGTGGGCTGTTCGCGGACTCGATCGTGGGCTTGGCCCAGGACCATCTACCTGACAGCCTATACCTATAGAAGAAGGCACTGGCCAGTGGAGTGAACCCTAACTCAGTTCACTCATTCCCTCTCGTACAATCATAGCCGCCAGCTACTGTTCCTCTCTCTGTGCTGCTTCCGACGATCCCATCCCGACGACCGCGTGCACGGTTGGTCGGGAGAGCAGGTGCCTCCGGAATCCTGTCGTTCGAGATCCTGCCCGGGAGAACGGCAATAAGGTTTTTGGGGAGCGTCTTGACGCGACTGCTCTCGATCCGTCCCCAACTTCGTCCGCCTCTGCTTGCACTACTTCCCCTGCATCGACACCATAGCCAACGACGCAGCCTCCAAGAAGAAGGCCACGGACGACGCCGAGGCTGCTGCTGCCACCGCCGCGTTGGCCTGGCCAACTGGAGGGTATGATCTGTTCATCCCTCGTTTACTCGTACTTATGCTAGCCGTATATGTGCTGCTCATAGACGGTTCGATTCTATGTTCTGTACGTGCTAGTATGCTTAGGTATCGCTATGAGATGCATACCTTTTATGCCATGCTTATTGTTTACTCATGGATAAGTTTAATCAGAAAAATGCTAATATTTCGAACAGATGATTGCACGCCCTCCATCCTCTCTCAAACAAATGATGGCGCCGACAAATGTGCCCAGCGAATTGACCCTGCAGTACGTTCAAATGGGAGTTGGTGATCGCGTCTCATCCATCCTCTCTCATACAAATGTTGGCGCCGACAAGTGAGCCAGTGATTCAACTCCTTTCGCTCGTTAGACCTAAGCACGCTATGAAATCGACATCATGCATGCTCTCCCAAGCATATCTGAACATAAATTCTTGCTTGCTTCGTTATGTGTACATACCACGCACTATGCCTCTCAACATGAATACCAATGCTCCAAATATCAGGTGTCCCCACCACAGAGCTCTCGCTACACATAATCACCGCATCATCTACACTCCAAATCTACGATGTGACAATCGGCCCGCCAGTTCCACCTCTCACCACAAACTCACCTCTCCATATAACTTTTTAGATTCACTTCTGAAATAGTTGTGTGTGTCAATTGATGCATATGCCGAGATCACGGCTTGGCTCCTTTTCAAGAAAAGAAAATCCGTGTTAGGGAGGTCTTCATTAGGCCGATTAACTCAAACTCGTAGTCGATTCAAGTAGAACAAAATAAATGTACGAATCAAGAAGGCACCAATAGATAATATGAGTAATGAACGAATGCATGAGTCCTAAAATATGTACTCCCTAATAAAATGAGCGATCGGACAACGATCAAGGCCAACTAGTGTGCAGCAAATGTACAAACCAAACCGCGCACATAGATCAACCTGTAAATCTGGACTAGAACTAGATATGCCTAGCTAGTGTATTGAACTTGAGAGAAATGAGTGCGGTGCTAGACGAAGAGCTGGAGCAGAACGGGCGGTGCCTGCGCCGTGGTGGCGGACTCCTGCTCGCGGTGCCGGCGCATGTGGCCGCCGAGCGCCTGGCCCATCTCGAACTCAAGCCCGCAGACGTGGCACTGGTGCGCCTGCTTCTGGTCCACCGTCTTCTTGGTCGACGACGGCTCATTGATCCCGGCGGCAAGGCCGAGCGCGAGCCCGTGGCGGCCGCGCAGGTGACTTGTCCGGTGCCCGCCCAGCGCCTGGAACGACGGGAAGGCGCGGCTGCACGTCCTGCAGACGAACTCGCCGTCTGCGCCGCGGCGCTGCTTCTTGGTGCGGTCGGCCATGGCGCCGAGGGAGAGCGAGAGGGACAAGGGCACCTCCTGGGCCTGATCTCTGCAGTGCTTCATAGACAAAACCATGAGCGCGCGGCTAGCTAGCTAGTCCGGTATGAGCTGCTCAACGAGAGTTCGTGCGATCTGCGGAACTGATGGAGGAGATGAGATGTGGATTCTGGGACTCGGAAGAGCTCGGAATTGGTTGTGGATGTTGTTGGGTTCCGTGGATTGTTGGCCTTTTATACTAGTGATGATGATGGGGTACTGGTCGCAGGTGATAGCAGCCGGGTACGCCACTTCGTTGTTGACGTCTGGACTTGGAGCCAAGTCGCGATCGGCGTCGGCCCGGCTGAAGCGCAGGTCTGAAAAGGCAGAATCTTGTGTGTTCGCTCGCGTCAGTTAGAATGATCGCTCAAGCTTGCTCCCCAGGACCCAGGTAGCCTGAACGCGGTTGGACGGAAGGGCCCGCGAAATGGGACGGAAGCTTATTTAATTTTTGGCTCGCGGTGTCCGTTGCCGTGGGACCCAAACAGTAGTAGGTTGTTGCACTGATTTGATAGGCTAGTCCACGACGAGTCTTGCGCCACAAGAAGTCGCACGACTCCAAATTTCCGATTTTTCGCTCTGCTCCTCTTCTCTAACCCGAAAATGTCTTGCCGCGTTCACCTAAATTGCTGCACCACATGTATATGTAGCTATGGAATTTCTCCGTGGAGGTACAGGCACCACGCGTCTCGATCGATCGTCAGTGTTTTTACAGTCGTACGCGGGTGCGCGTGTCGTTTTTCTGAAACTAGGACTAACCTCAATACGGACTCATGTCATTGCCGATCAAAAGGAAATTACATTGATGATGTTTTTTTGCGGGGATAAATTACATTGACGATTGGCCGAGGTGTTTGATCGAGCAAAGGATGGGCATCGTTGGGACGGCATATCGATGGATGAAATGTTCATCCACGACGTCTTTCCTTGCTCTGCGGTCCTCTACCTGCCGTGTTCCCCTGCAATGCTGGAGACGCTATGTGCTTGCAAAAATCCTACAGACACGGACGATTTACGGAGCATCATGGGCCTGTTTCCAAAAACTAATCTTCTCCGCCCCTTGATTTTCAGTGGGGGTGGGCCCGTCAGTTTATTGCTACCCAATCAAAATCAGCAAGGTAAGCCACTCTGTAATACTTTTTAAAAATAATCCGTGCATTTGGCATTGCTCATGTGCTTGTAATCTTTTGTGGTAATAGTGCATGCTCCTGAGAACTTTGCTCTTGTGTTTGAGCACTTCCTACAATTCTGCTAGAGCTGATCTTCTTTTTTCTGTCTTGGTGGCCATAACATAGTTCGGTTTCGTTAATGAAATTGGGTAGAAATCTGTTTTGTTAATAGAAAATAATTCCACATCCATGCGAAACAAACTCTAGTCGTTTCACTAGTCTAGCAGAGAGTGTGTTAACCATCGCCCTCTAGCTAGGCACCTGGATGTCGTCATTGCCACCTTGTCACTGAGGTCCTCCATTTCTTTCTCTTCCCTTCCTACCCCCATTCATCTCTGTCTCCACAACAACGTGTAATGTCTTGTGAACTTGGAGCATTCGTTTTAGTTGTGTTTTATCTGATGCACATCATAGAAATACTTTCGTACGATATATAGATATTTGTCGTTATAGATATTAACATCTATTTTCATAAACATTATCAAAATGTATATTGATTAGACTTTCGAGATAACTACAATGTCATGTTTTGATGTAAAGTGAGTAGAAAATAGTTATTTTGTTCGAATGTGCTAATCCTCGGTGCACAAAAACAAAAGTAGAATATGTCGACTTTAGATAGAAGCGAGAGAAGAGGCGTTGCTGAGCCGGATATGGGAATGCCACCGCCAAGGATCGCTAGGAACAAGTCGGAACTGGCGGCAACGCAACTGGCCATGGTATCGCAGCATGGCGTAGGTTGACAACTCTGAATGCGAGTGCAGGCGCGGGACGACGGACCATCCACGCCGGAGAAGAAGGAAGGGGGCGCATAGAAGTATGATTGGCTCGGCGGCGGCACGATGGTAGGGTCGACTTGGCGGCCCGACAGTGTCGCTAGCCGCCAGCGGTTCAGGCCAACCAGTATGCTTGGGTTGGAGGGTTGGGCAGCATAGGAGGCGTGGTTGTCGGGCAGGGCAAGAAGGAAGAAGGTGGGGCAGTTGCTCGATCGAAATCCAACGGTTGGAAAGGAACAAAGTAAGAGAAAAAGAATAGGCTAATTCAACGACACGACTGTAAAGATTTGGGAATACAATACAGTAATCCCAGAGGCACGTCCTCGGTGCTCACACGGGACGTATGAAGGCAAATGCCATACGTACACGCTACACCACCACAAAATCATGACATCACCGCTTATCCAAAATATTGCACGCACTTGCTACGCTACTTGTTGGAGTAGTTGACGCGTCTGCCGTTTTATTTTATGTTTCTCCTGTGATGAAACTTGGTCCTCCGTTGACATATGTGCCGATCGGATCGAGCACCGCCCGCGATCCGGAACGAGTAAACACAAGCGACCATGTGGTGTGGTGTGGATCGAGTTGGCGGACCCTTTTTTTGTACGTACTAATGGCAAACAACAACTTGGCGGACCTGGGATCAGACACGACTGATGATACTACGAGGGACCATATGCATGTTGCATGCACATGCAGACCCCTTTGCCTCTGGTGACTGGTCAGCATACACCGTCCCATCATCTCGTCGGGTGCAAGAGCAGATCAGCGCCGGCTCGCTTGCTTGCAGATTAGTATTAGAAAACCCAAAAGTGCACCACTGGAAAACACGAATGACAAATAGAATGAAAACGAGTAGACTGCTCGCAAGCAGTCCCGGCCGGTGCACCTACGCGATGCCCCCAAGAGGATGATGACATGACACGACGCCGCCATTGAGCATGAGAACAATGGTGGTAGGTTGGCCCAACCAAAGCTTCTCCATTACCCGAGAAAACGGAGTAGGATTTTCACCCGGAGCCAACAACAACGTAGAGCTTTGTCTCGGAGCCTCACCCATGCCACAATACGTAACTAATACAAAATCCGTTTTGTATAAACATTTTCTGGGTTATAATAACTTACAAAAGTGTAGTTTGGTTAGCTTAGCAAATTTAGGAATAAGCATATCTTTGTTTTCGTAGAACTACAAAACCATGTTTCAATCTTTCATAAACCAGATTAGGATATCTGTCGCATGTGTTCTTATACAGATGAGATTACATGCATACTTGTTCCTAATGGAATTCCTAATAAAACTATTTTCCCAAGGTGGCGGAAGTTTTTTTTTAAAGAACAGGCGAAAGTTCTTGTAGGGGGATAATTTCTGGTTCAACGTCGGTCCACCTAAAAGGGTTTTTAGGCGAATCACCTGATATCCACTCCAACCTTAATTGGCTGGAACTTAGTCCCCAAGTACATTTTTTGGGAGATCTTTTCGCCACACACCTTTAATTGGCTGAAACTTTTATAACCCCCACTGCACTTTCAATTAACTGTTCACGGTTGGCAGGCTGGGTGTACTTTGAACGGCGACAATAGCGGCAGCTCCACATCCAGCGTCGAAGAAGAAGCGAGAGCAAGTCACCGTCTAGTCGTCAAATCACCCCGCACGTCATGCCAGCTCGCGCACGTCTTTGTCGACTCAGCAAAGTGCTTTTCCACACACGTCTGGCCGGAAAATATCCCGGCCGTCGACCTTGGCCAGAAAGAAACTCGAGAACATTCCAGAGCGTCGACTCCCAGGCCCCAGCTCCATCCAGTGAGCCTCCAGTCGAAACGCGCGCGCAGCCTGGACTATTCTACTACTCCCTCCCTTCTGAATTACTTGTCTTGGATTTGTCTAGATACAGAGGTATCTAGCACTAAAATGAGTCTAGATACATCCGTATCTAGACAAATTCAAGACAAGTAGTAATTCGGAACGGAGGGAGTAGTACTGATATTTCATTCCGATTAATCAACAACCGCCGAATCCGCCCACGCGGCTAAGGTAGGTCGCTCCCGTTGCCCGCGCGGCTAAGCTACCGCGCGCCGCCGGGCACGCGCCTCGCCGCGCACCACACGCTCGAGTCGGCTGTGCTCGAGTATATCCGATCGCTGGCGTGACACCCATCCACGTCGTGAGCGGCGCGGTGGCTTGCAGCGATTGGTTAGCCACCCGAGGTCGGCCACCACCCCGCCGACTTGACAACCACGTTAGCTCCCCCGCACCACTACGCAGGCGGCACGCCACCTCCACCGCCACCGCCTCGACCCGTCGCGACACAACCTATATATAAAACCGCGCCGCCGCTCCATCAACTCATTCATCTTCTTTCCATGCCACACAGACGGATCAAGAAGAGCAGAAAAAGTACAACAAAAGACACCATAGCGATGGGAGCGGCGGTGAAGCGCGCGAGGGAGGAGGAGCCGGTGTCGCTGGCGCTGGCGCTCACCACGGACTCGGCGGCGTCGTCCACCACGTCGGCCGACTCGGCCGGGGCGGCGCCGGCCAGGAAGAGGGCGCGGCGGGGCAGAGTGGTGGCCACGTCGGGGGAGGGGGAGTTCGTCTGCAAGACCTGCAGCCGCGCCTTCGCCACGTTCCAGGCGCTGGGCGGGCACCGGACCAGCCACCTGCGCGGCCGCCACGGGCTGGAGCTCGGCGTCGGCGTCGCCAGGGCCATCAAGGAGCGGAAGAAGCAAGAGGAGAAGCAGCACGAGTGCCACATCTGCGGCCTCGGCTTCGAGATGGGCCAGGCGCTGGGCGGACACATGCGCCGGCACCGGGAGGAGATGGCGCTGCGCGGCGGCGACGACGGCGATCAGTGGGTGTGGCGCGGCGTCGGGCTGCCGGATCAGGAGGCGGTGGCGCACCAGGCCGCCGCCAATTACGAGCCGCCCGTCTTGCTCGAGCTGTTCGTCTAGGTAGCTAGCTGGATCTGCTAGTAGTTATACAATTTCTTGATGGAGGAAATCACTTGTAAATGTCTTTGATTAGGATGATATTATGAGATGTAGGTTAATTGTTGGGCATTGTAATTACAAATTTACGGTTCGATAGAGTACGTTTTGCCGGTTGGCGTTTCTGTTCTTGGAATTTTGCTTTGGATTGGCACATTTTTTAACCGATCGACTGGAGGTTTGTGGATCTCGTATGCACTTGTACATGTTGTTCCATGAATATGGTTGCTGTTCACCCCCAGTCCACTTCAGAACCTCAATTTGTAAAATGCTGCAATGCAATCTGTTTCTAAAAAAGAAAGACAAACTCTCAGTCGTTGCGTAAATTGATGCAACACGGTCTGAAAGAAGATAAACCCCAAACCGTTGCATCGATTGATACAACACGAGCTACGGTTACCGAAATTAAGATCATAAAAAAGAACATTGACAGTATATACCGGATAACTACTTAGCTTTTTTGTGTGTGAAAACTATTGTCTTTTATTTTTTTAAGGGTCACTACTGCCTTACTTGGGTTGAGTTTTAGGAGCCGCCACTTATATTCGCCATCATCCGTGATCTGATTCTAAACAACATGGGTTGAAAAAATGACTTGCAGCCTAACCAAAGCAGCTGGGAGTTCAAGATTTCACAACTGGTTAACACAAACAAAAATTCATAATTTGTTCTTTGCGAATTAGAAAAATCATCATAATATTTAATTAACTTATTAGAGTACTTGAGCTTAGATCAAATATGTACTTGAATGTAATCAATTAACATCACAACATGTTCTCTCAGTTTAGTTTGTATCAGGTCTTCGATTTACGGTTTCTTGGCTGGATCATCTATTTGGTCTGGCTTTTAGAACTATGCTAAACAGGTGTCGTCTACCACTTTGTGCTGTGGACCTGGAACGAATTCATCTCTTGGATGGCCCTCTGGCGATTGGCGCTTGGCGACGCTCCCGGCGGCGCGGGCACCGTGGCCGCCCGGACACCCCCTCCGCCTTCCCCGCCCTCGAG
>NC_041388.1:656685910-656715103 GCF_002162155.2 Triticum dicoccoides | reverse complement strand
CGGCCAACGGCGGCAACGGCAACCGGGGACGCCCGGGATCCAAGAAGAAGAAGAAGAAGAAGGGCCCGCCGCGCCCACAAGTCGCCACCTCCACCGCTACCGCAGCTCCTCCTCCGGGTACCACCGCCTGGGCCGTGGCTCAGCCGTGCTTCAACTGCGGCCTGACCGGACACTTCCAGGTGGCGTGCCCCAACCCACCGACGTGCTACCTTTGCAAGGATACCGGGCACCCCGCGATTCTCTGTTCGGACCGCCCGGTGTCGGAGGAGCTCATGATGTATGGGCACGGCATCGAGGACTTGCCCTTCTTCCACATCGAGGTGCCCGAGCTCGCCCCGCCTTCCCCCTCGCTGCTGGCTTTGGTGACGGTTGTGGGCGAGGCCATCGCCACCCCGGAGTTGATTGAGGCTGAGCTCAACCACTTGTGCAGATGCACGTGGGACTGGCAGGTGACCCCCACGGCTCCCAGCTCCTTCTCAGTGGTCTTCCCTGACGCGATGAGCATGGGCTTCTGCATGCGCAGCAACAACATCACCCTGGCTCTCAACGACATCGTGGTGAACATCTCTGAGCCGCAGTGGGATCCCAGAGCCGTCGCTACCCTGGACACGGCTTGGCTCCTCATCTCCGGCCTCCCTGATGTTGCCCGTTCCGAGCGGGTCATCCGCAGTATGTCCAAGATCCTGGGCAGGGTGGTGGTGGTGGACGAGCTCTCCCTGCGCAAGGAGGAGGAGGTCCGGGTTAAGGTGAAATGCCTGGACTCCTCCAAGCTCCATGTCACGATTCGTGTCTTCTTCAACGATGACGGCTACGACCTCAAGATCCGCCCCGAGCCTCCATCCCACGTCGGCGCCCCCGCCTCTCTGCTGGCGGCCTCTTGGGGGGGGGGGGTCTGCTGATGCTGACGACTCTCACCACCGCCGCTCGCGCTCCTCCCGCTTCGACGACCCGGCCGAGGATGAGGATGAGTCGGAGCACTCTCGCTCCCCGCTCGGGACCCCCCAACCTTCCTGCGGGTCGGGGCGGGTCGGGGGCGGGGCGTACCCGGGTGTCGGCCACCGATCTCGCGGTGGCCCTCCGCCTGGCCACCCCTCTGGTTCCCTCCCCGTCTTCGTCGGCGTCGACCGGCGTCATCTCCAGCGTGAGTCTCCTCGTCGCCCCTCCATCGTCACCCCGCTCCCCCGACGCCGCCTCTGCCCGCCGCCTCACGCCACCAGGGGCTGCGCCCACGCCCTCCGCCGACTCACCTTCCCCGGTGTCTTCCGGGGTTGGTGGTGTTGAGGAGCCCGTCGCCCTTGCCCCGTCTGCCCCATCTCCTCCACCCTCGGGGGCCGCGGTCGGGGCGGCGCTGGGGTCGGCCGATCCTCACCCCACGGCGGTGCCGTCCAGCTCCCACCTCGCCTCGCCGGCCTCTCCTGACGCCTCGGTGGCAGTGGACGTCTCCTCCCCGGCCTCCGCGCACCCCCCTCCGACAGTGGCGTACGCCAGGAGGCCCCGCTCCACCTCGACGCCGGTGACGTCCTCTCGCCGCAGCGCCCGCCTGGAGGCGTCGCGGCCGGGCGACTCTTTTGCGCCTTCCGTCGCCGAGCGGGCGAAGCTCCGCGCCGCGGTCCGGAACCTCGAGTCAGGTGTGGATCCCGCCCCTCCCAGTTCTTCTCGTTGCTCCTTCTCTGCTCTCGAGGCTGCCCCCCTCGGCCACCTCGCTAAGGTGGCCAATGACTCGGACATTGTCTTCAGGGGGGAGGTCGGTCCCCCCTTAGAACAGATCGCGGCCATTAGGGCCCGGGAGATCCTCGACGGCAGGCTGGCTGAGACTCGTGCCCGCCTGCTGCGGCCCCCGGCTCCGGCTCCTCCGGTGGCCGACAGGATTATCCGTGGACGCACTCGGTCTCGCACGGCCGCCCTTCGCGCGCAAAGCGCCTCTCGTGTTCTGGGGTCAAGCAGCCCCCCGATGGGGGTTTAGATGCGGGCCCTTTTCTGGAACCTCCGCGGCTTCGGCCATGATGGTCGTCGCCACCAGCTCATCGAGTACATCCGGGATGAACATATTGACATTGTGGCCATCCAAGAAACCCTTCGCTCTGAGTTCACCCTGCAGGAACTTGAACATCTGAGCCCCCACCTCTTCGCGTGGCACTGGCTCCCTTCTAGTGGGACCTCAGGCCACTCGGGTGGCATCCTCTTAGGGGTTAAGGATACCACATTTGAGGTGGGAGGCATGGATAGAGGGGAATTTTTCGTTAGTATGGAGATCTTCGAGCGGGCCCTGAACTTCAAATGGGAGGTCATTGTTGTCTACGGACCGGCGGACCACCGCCGCTCCCCGGCGTTCCTTGACGAGCTGCAGCTGAAGATCTCTAACTCTCCCCTCCCAGTTTTAGTGGGGGTGACTTCAATCTCATCCGATCCCCGGATGAGAAGAATAATTCCCGGATTAATTTCCCCCGGATGCAATTATTCAACGATTGGATCGCGGAGCTGGGGCTCCGTGAGCTTGACCGGTTAGGTGCCAGATTCACTTGGACCAACTGGCAAGCTGTACCGACACAATCCGTGCTGGATCCTGTCCTAGTTTCCCCGGAGTGGGAATTGCGATGCCCCTTGGCATCGCTCCGGGCGGTCACCCGGATTGGCTCCGATCATGTCCCCCTTCTCCTCTCCACCGCCGACGAGCGCCCCCTCTCCCCGCCGCGGTTCCGGTTCGAGCTCTTCTGGCTAAATCAGACGGGCTTCCGGGAGGCCGTCGTCGCCTGCTGGATTTTCGCTAGGTCGGCACCCCATTGCTCCATGTCCGCGGTCGATTCATGGCACTTTTGTGCCAAGCTAGCCCGCCAGTTCATGAAGGGTTGGGGGGCTAATCTTGGCCGGGACCTTAGAGAGCGCAAGAAGTCCATCCTGATTGCTATTCAAACCCTGGATGCTCGCGCGGACTCGACCGGGCTCTCCTCGGACGAGTGGCTAATTCGTTACGACCTGGAGGACCAGCTCTCCACCATCTACACGGATGAGGAGGCGTACTGGCGCTTGCGTGGTATCCAGAGGTGGGTGCTACAGGGCGATGCCAACACCGCCTATTTCCAGGCGGTCGCGAACGGCCGGCGCCGTCGCAACTCCATCCACTGCCTGTGGGATGGAGACTCGCCATTAGTTCTTCCAGCGGCCATCCGCTGTCATGTGGATGGCTTCTATAGGGCCTTATTTACCCCCACCCCGCGCGGTGGGGCTAGTCTCGCCCCCAACATTTGGTCGGGTGCGCACGTAGTCTCGGCTGAAGCCAATGATGCTTTGGTTGCCCCCTTCAGCGAGGAGGAGGTCCTCGCTGCCATTAAGGGGATGAACCCCTCCTCGGCCCCGGGACCTGACGGTCTTCCAGTGGCTTTCTTCAAGACGTTCTGGCCGACCATCAAGCTGGAGGTCATGGCTCTCTTTGAGGAATTCTACTCGGGCTCCATGGACCTGGGTCGCCTTAATTATGGGGTGGTGACCCTCATCCCCAAGGTCCCAGGCGCCTCCGATATTCGTCAGTTCCGCCCCATCACAGTGATTAATGTGATTTTTGAGATCCTGGCTAAGGGGTACGCCAATAGGGTGACCCTCCTTGCGGACACTATCACCCACCCGAACCAATCCGCCTTCATTCAAGGCCGATTTATCCTGGATGGGGTGTTGGTGTTCCACGAAGTGCTCCACGAGGTCCGCCTGAAGCGCCATAGGGCGGTCTTTCTCAAGTTGGACTTCCACAAAGCCTACGACACGGTGCACTGGCCGTTCCTGAGGGAAGTCCTTCTTCGCAAGGGCTTCGATGACCGTTGGGTGACCCGAGTCATGCAGCTCGTCTCTTGTGGTCGGACTGCGGTGAACATCAATGGCGACATTGGGCCCTTCTTCCCTACCCTCTGCGGGGTTCGGCAGGGAGATCCCTTCTCGCCGTTCTTGTTCAACATGGTTGTGGATGCCTTGGCCGCCATCTTGGATAAGGCCAAGGCTGCTGGGCATATTAGAGGCCTTGTCCCGCACCTTGTTGGAGGGGGAGGGGTCTCCCTTCTACAATACGCGGATGACACCATTATTATGGTCGAGGGGTCTGCCTTAGAGATCTCCAACCCGAAGTTCCTTCTTCTGTGCTTCCAACAAATGTCGGGCCTCACCATCAACTTTGATAAGAGCGAAGTGATGGTGCTCGGTTACCCCTCTGAGGACGCACAGTCCATTGCCGACCGGCTTAACTGTCGGCTGGGTTCTTTCCCCACGACCTATCTGGGGATCCCCATTAGTGACTCGCGCCTCACCGTGGCGGACCTCCGCCCCACGGTGACCCATATGCAACATCGCGTAGAGCCCTGGAAAGGGCGTTGGCTATCGAAGGCGGCGCGCGTGATCCTTATCAACTCATCGCTAGCCAGCCTCCTGTGGTTCCTTATGAGCTTCTATAGCCTTCATGAAACGCTCCATCAGGAGGTCGCCAAATACCAGTCCAGATTCTTCTGGGCTGGGGAGGAGGGCAAGCAGAAATACCACATGGTCAGTTGGCCAGACATCTGCAAACCCAAAGACCAGGGCGGTCTTGGGATTCTGTCCTCTCGGCGCATGAACATCGCCCTCTTGACCCGCTGGCTCTGGCGCATCGCCAATGGGGACGGTGGCCTCTTGCTTACTATCATCCAGAACAAGTACCTGCGTGGACAGCCACTGGCGTTCTGCCAACGCTCGGGCGGTTCCCAGTTTTGGCAGGCCGTCGTCCGGCTGCTTCCGGTCTTACGTATAGGCACTTCCATTTCTGTGGGCTCTGGAGCTTCGACCTTGTTCTGGCTGGACAGGTGGCTCGGAGGCTCCCCTCTAGCCGCCCGGTTCCCCATCCTCTTCGACATTGTAGTTGACCCTCGGGTCTCAGTCGAGGCGGCCCTTATTGACTTAGGGCGCCTCGCGTTCTGCCGCCCTTTTGGCCCCGCTGAGGTGGCTGCCTGGGATGTCCTCCTCCAGGACATCGCCCTGCTACCTATGGACGTGGCAGATTTTCCGGACTCCATATCCTGGCGCCTAGACCCCTCCGGCCGCTTCTCCACCAAATCCCTCTACGCGGCCATTGCCCCTTCGTCAGCCCCGGAGCCCTTTGGTCTTATCTGGGACATCCGCCTCCCAGTTAAGATTCGGATCTTTCTTTGGCAATGGATCCGCGGCCGCCTCCCGACCGGCGTTGAGGTTCTTAAGCGCCATGGTCCTGGCGATGGAATGTGCCCCCTGTGTGGCACGGTAGAGGACGCTAATCACATCTTCTTCCTGTGCTACACGGCACAGTTCCTTTGGTCTTGTTTCCGCGAAACGGTTGGGGGACAGTGGTGCAACACCAACTTCCCTGACCTGCTTGCGGAAATTCAAGCCTCCCCCCCTCGCTACAGACATATTACATGGCTGTGCGTCGGGGTTCTAGCCTGGACCCTGTGGACGGTTCGCAATAAGCTTGTCATTCAGAAGGTGCCCCTTCGGCGTGCGACTGACTCCATCTTTAAAATGTGTGGTTACTTGCAGCTCTGGCGGCCGCTTAGCCGCCCGCAGGACCGGGACGCCATCGACAGACTCCTCACCGACCTCCGTTCGTTGGCCTTTCGCCTGGCGCCTCCGCTCCCGCCGCCACCACCGGAGCCCAACTAGAGGATGTTTCCCTCCTGGCTCCTGGCGCTTGTGCCTTTGTGTGTGTGTGTGTTGGGCTTGTTGAGCTGTGCCCTCAGCAGTAACCCTTGTTGCTTGCTTGTGCTTGGACTTTGTGTGCGTGTGGGCTTTGTGTTTGTGTGAACCTTGTTGGATGTTGGCTTTGGCATTTGCTTTATATATAAAGCGGGGCGCGAGCCTTTTTCGGTAAGTTCATAACATATGAGTATATTGCCAAGTGTCGACTACCAAGAAGCAAAAAAGAAACCGAAACTGTGGATTTTTTTTTGCGAGAAGAAACTGTGGAATTTTTGACCGAACCGCTATAACTATCTACCCCGTTTCAAAATAGTTGAAGTCCTAGAATTTTTCCAAATCATATTTTTAAAGTTTGATCAAATATATAGAAAAAATCACAAAAATCTACAATATCAACTAATATAATATAAAAATACATTGCATATAATGAACTGAAGTAAATTCGATTTTGTAGATGTTGATATATTCTTTCTATAGACTTGGTCAAACTTGAAGTTTTACCTTAATTAGAAAATCCTTTTTCAGTGGTTATTTTAAAACAAAGAGAATACTCAACTAAGGATGATGTTAGTGTCACTTCAATTTGAACTTTTACTTATCAGTACTCACATTAGGATTGTCAAAAGTACAAGAAAACACTAGTTCTCACATTTTTTTTATGGTAGTCGCTTCGAAGTTCAGTTAACAGCTGGACTTCTAGGATATATTGTCAAAACCCTAGTCATGACGTCGATAGTGTAAACGCAGCAGCCAACCTCCACTCTCCAGGAAAGGACGGGAACATCACGGAGGAGTCGACTAGAGTCTAGAGGGATGCCTTGAGTTGATGTCGACTGCCGAGCAACTTCGAAACAGGTGTGCTGCCGACGCGTCCATCGAGTACTACGTACGTACACAGAAAAGAGCACACGTTTTTGTCCAGATCGTCGTCGTACGTACGTGTGCTAGATATAATTGCATGTAGTTCAGCCGACGTACGTCCGATCACTGACACACGGCCGACACGTGTTGCCTGCTAGCTGCTACGGAGCTAGTACGAAGAAAGTTCTTTGGCTGGTGATTGACGCGTCCTAGTACATCGTGGGTGAGTCAGAGATAATTTGAAGTGACGATTGACACACTATGGGCTACTCCGTATGTTCATACGTGATACGTTTGAAAGAGAAAACACAGCAGGCATCCTCATCCATCCTTATCACCAAGGAGTCGACTAGATAGAGGGATGCCTTCATGCCGACTTGTCCAGCAGACACAAAACAATGGAGCGTGATAACGCCAACACGTCGATCGAGTACCACGTACACACAGAAAACAGGGCACGTTGTGTTTTGCCTTTTATTTCTGGATGTTTGATACTCCTGTAATTTGGCTATTCCTGACCTGAGCACTGTGAACAAGTTTCCTGGATGTTTTGCTTCGTTTCTTCTGCTAACATAAAAAGAGAGAAAAGTATTTTTCCTCAAGTTCCTCAAAAGTATAGACTTTCTCCCTTAAGATTTTTTGGTATACATTTGATCATTCAAGTCTCAAAACGGCATACGTTTGATCCAAAACCAGATTTTGAGCACGTTGAACATGAGGTGATTGAAGGATTGCTGAGAAGTGCAGGGAAAATTCTGGACATGAGGTTAAACGGCAACACTAAAGGAGACTATGTCAGAGTGCGTGTGCGCCATGATGTTAGATTGCCTTTGACTAAGTTTGTCAGTATTGTGCGAGCTGGGAAGCGCCAGATATTCCTTGTTCGCTATGAAAAGCTTGCTCGTTTTTGTAAGGTTTGTGGCTTAGTGGGTCATGACTTGAAGGAGTGCGGAACCGGAGTACATGATGAGAAGAACATGAAGTCTGGTGATTGGTTGTACGCTGACCCGCCAAACCATCCAAGATCTGAATATATTCAAAATCAGTGGGGAGATAATGGGGGCAGCAAGATGAGTCGTCCTCAAGGGAAGGATGCTCACAAGTCTGATGGTAATGGTACTGATCCGGTTGATCCAGACTCAGCTAATACAGCTGCTAGCCCCAAACAAATATAATCATGAAATTATGGACGTCGATATAAGCTCCAGGAAAAGGCTGAACTTGGGCGTTGAGGTGCCTCCAAGCAACACATCAGCCCTGGGGATCTTAGCTATTACTGACGGAAAGGAGGATGGCCTATCTGCGGGGCACTCTCTGTCATCTAGTTTCTCTGGAAAGCGTGCAAAGGTGGATGCAGACGTTGAGTTAAGTGATAATAAATTGGCGGGCTCTCGCGAGGAGCCGCGCCGGGATCAATGAATCTCATGTTTTGGAACTGCCGGGGTGGGGGGAACCGCCGGACAGTTCCGAGGTCTTGGCCCTCTCAAAAGCCAATTCCCCCAAGCTTGTCTTCCTCTGTGAGACACGACAAGCATCTGAGAAAGTTGAGAAGTTGAAGTGGAGACTAGGGATGAGAGGTTTCTGTGGCGTGGGCAGTGATGGCCTGAGCGGTGGGTTGGCTTTATTCAGGGAAGAGTCACTCCAGGTCACGGTGCTTGACTCGTGCGCACGCTACATTGATGTGTTAGTGGATGATGACAGTAATGGTACAAGGTGGCGAGCAACCTTCGTCTACGGCGAGCCCCGGGTGGAGAATCGCCACTTGATGTGGGATCATCTATCAAGGCTTCGAGCAGTCTCGTAGGTTCCCTGGCTGGTTTGTGGAGATTTTAACGAGGCGCTTTGGCAGCATGAGCATCTGTCGAGGAGTTTGAGAGCTGAAGGACAAATGACAGCGTTCCGGGACTGCTTGTTAGTGTGTGAGCTAGAAGATTTGGGTTTTTCAGGACTGCCTTTCACATATGATAATGGCCAGCAAGGGGATCGTAATGTACGTGTTCGATTGGATCGTGCATGCGCCGACGAGGCTTGGCGTGACCTGTTTCCGGTGTCCAGGGTACTGCATCGTGCGTCGTCATGTTCTGACCACTGCCCTGTCGTGGTTCAGCTGGCTCCTGAGGATGGGGATACGAGACGGCGTTCATCGCCTCGCTATGAAATAATGTGGGAACGTGATCCTTCTTTGCAGGATGTGGTGACTAGTACTTGGGCGAGGAGGCGGCCGGATGGAAATTTGGGCTCGGTTGCAGACTCTCTTAAAGTGATGATGAGAAGCCTACGGGAGTGGAGCAAGGCCAACTTTGGTCATGTTACACGGGACATTGAGCGGCTTCGTGGGGAATTAGCAGACTTGCAAACGGACAACGCGAACCGTGCTGCTATCCGGCAAAAAATGAGTGAACTGGATGAACTATCGTGAGGAAATGCTATGGCTACAACGGTCACGCATCACTTGGTTGAAGGAAGGCGAGCGGAATACTAGCTACCTCCATCGCCGAGCGGTTTGGAGAGCGTGACACAATTATATCCAGCGTCTACGCAAGAATGATGGGACTTGGAGTGATGGTCCTTCTGATATGGAGCGCATGGCATGCTCGTATTTTAAGGAAGTTTACACTAAGGATCCAACTTTAAATCCTCAGGTGTTATTGGACAGTATTACTCCCAAGGTGACCGAGGAGATGAATACTGCCTTGTGTGCTCCTTTTTCTGAAAAGGAGGTCTCTGATGCACTATTTCAAATAGGTCCTCTTAAGGCATCAGGTACGGACGGGTTCCCTGCACGGTTTTATCAGCGCAACTGGGCAGTCCCTAAATCTGAAATTATTGCCGCTGTTTTGGATTTTTTTGTGACTGGAATTATGCCGGAGGGCGTAAATGACACCGCTATTGTCTTAATCCCAAAGGTTCCACACCCCAAGGAACTTAAGGATTTTAGACCAATAAATCTTTGCAACGTGGTTTATAAGATTGTGTCGAAGTGCATGGTGAACTGATTACGACCCTTTCTTGTGGAGCTTATTTCAGAAAATTAAAATGCCTTTGTTACAGGCGTCTTATCTCCGATAATTCTATTATTGCTTTCGAGTGCATCGATTTTATTCAGTCTCTAAAGAATAATGATCCTGCTTATTGTGCATACAAGTTAGACTTATCAAAAGCTTATGATCGTGTTGATTGGGATTTTTTGGAAAAAGCCTTAGCCAAGTGGGGTTTCTCTGCATCATGGATTACGTGTATAATGGCTTGTGTCACATCGGTGAAATATTCGGTCAAGTTTAATGGGAAGTTATTGGAGTCCTTCAGACAGACTCGTGGGCTCCGTCAAGGTGATCCTCTATCTGCCCTAATCACCAGAGCAAAACTGGAGGGTGGGTTCGAAGGAATCCAGATCTGTCGAAGGGCGCCGGTTATTTCACATTTGTTGTTTGCAGATGATTCCTTGTTATTCTTTAAGGCTTCCGTACAACAGGCAACGATTGTCAAAGGTTTGTTGAGCACTTATACAGCTTCTACTGGACAACTTATTAATCCATCGAAGTGTTCCATCCTGTTTTCTGATAATTGTGCACCGACGGTCACGGAGGAAGTAAAGAGATTGTTGGAAATAACGACAGAAGTATTTGAGCCAAAATATCTAAGCTTGCCGGTTCCAGAAGGAAGAATGCATAAAGGGAGATTTGAGACACTTCAGTCTAATATGAGGAAGATGTTGGTGGATTGGAGTGAACAATATATGTCTTCTGGTAATAAGGAGATTTTGATTAAGTCAGTGGCGCAAGCTATACCCAGTTATGTCATGAGTGTTTTTCGATTACCGGCGTCAGTATGTGACGAGCTAACCCGACTGATGCGTCAATATTGGTGGGGTGTTGAGAATGGCAAGAAGAAGATGTCGTGGTTAAAGTGGGACAAAATGACTCTGCCGAAATCAAAAGGCGGCATGGGGTTCAGAGACATGAGAGCATTTAACCAAGCTATGTTGGCTAAACAGGCTTGGCGTTTAATTGATTCCCCTGATAGTTTGTGTGCCCGCCTTCTAAAGGCCAAGTATTATCCGAACGGTAATATTCTTGATACTGTGTTTCCGGTGAACTCATCAGCATCGACAGTATGGAAAGGTATTGTTTATGGCCTGGATCTGGTTAAGAAGGGTATTATATGGAGAGTGGGTGACGGTGCTGCGGTTAAAGCATGGCATGATCCATGGATTCCGCGTGGCCATGATTACCGGCCGGTTACGCCTAAGAGAAACTGTAGGTTTAATCGTGTTTCTGATTTTCTTGATAATAATGGTGCATGGAATATGGAGCGACTTGAGGAGCATTTTTGGCCTATGGACATACATCATATGTTGAAAATTCGGACTTCACCTAGGAATCGTCATGATTTCCTTGCCTGGGCCCCTGAAAAGAATGGGAGATTTAGTGTGAAGAGTGCTTACCGGCTGGCTACACATGAACACGAGGATAATTTTGCAGGTGGTGCTTCCAGTACCTGCTCGGGTGGTGAGCGTTCTCTATGGTCATGTATCTGGCGAGCGAAAGTTCCGCTCAAGATGCGGGTCATTGCCTGGAAGGTTACAGCTGGGGCCTTAGCAACAAATGAATGCAAAGTGACTAGACATCTCTCAAATCGGGGAACATGTCCTGTGTGTGGCCTTAAGGTGGAGAGTTCCTTCCATGCTTTAATTACATGCGGCCATGCAAGGGCCCTTTGGGAGGCTATGCGTGAGTTCTGGCCGCTACCAGCGACAGACCAACTGATAGACAATGGTGAGGAGTGATTGTTACATGTTTTATCTGGATGTTCTGATCAAGTTTGTGACATGGTTATTTTGCTTATTTGGCGTATTTGGAGTCTCAGGTCAGATATAGCACATGGCAAGGTAGTTCCTCTGATGGAAATAAGTGTATTATCTAAAGTCCTTAGATCTTGCTCGGAGATATAGCACTGAAGAAATTATCAAAGGTAAAATGACCCTATTGGAGGTCCGGACTCCGGAACCTATGGGTAGCGGCCAGTGTGTGCCATGGCCTCCTCCTCCAGTGGGCCAGGCGGCGCTCTCGGTGGATGGTTCCTTTTCTGTTCATGATGGCTCGGCTGCGACTGGTATGGTGCTCCGACGTCATGACGGTTTGGTCATCTTTGCTGCTTATAGGGTTTTATTCAGATGCAATGATGCTCTTGAAGCTGAGATCCATGCGCTTATGCAAGGCATGACTTTAGCTCTCCAACACACAAAACTGCAAGTGATCGTCCAGTCAGATTCAATTGAGGCTCTGTCCATCTTATCAAATGAAAATCTCTCACGTTCAGCTTATGTGCACTTGGTAGCTGAGATGAAGGCCCCGATGGAGGAGAGGGAGTTTATTCCCCAGAAGATTTATAGGGGTCAAAATAGGATAGCAGATTGTCTGGCTAATTACAGCCGTACAGAATCGTGTACTGCTGTTTGG
Organism: Triticum dicoccoides; assembly: GCF_002162155.2. Taxonomy (NCBI): domain Eukaryota; kingdom Viridiplantae; phylum Streptophyta; class Magnoliopsida; order Poales; family Poaceae; genus Triticum; species Triticum dicoccoides. The sequence goes on along the minus strand of NC_041388.1, from coordinate 656,703,098 downwards.
CTTTAGAGAGGCCCTCCATGTATCGAGGATCTCTTGCCAGTAGATTGTAATCCTATAATTTTGGAATAAAACTCCTCTTTGCCGCCAAAAAAAAGAACATGGTTTGACCAATGAACAGTAAATTAACAAAATAGAAAACAAAAATTCAAAAAAATCTGAAATTTCATGACAACCAACATGGTTGGGTGCACTAGGTGCGCGTAAATTGTTGTTGTCAAATAACATCCGAGGAGTTCTAGCCAAACACACAAATTTTGGCTTTTTTGTGTGCCAAAATTTGTTTTTTTTGCCTTGAGCTACTCGAAGTCGAAACACCACATCAATTTTCACGCACCTATAGCACGCAAACTTCTTTGTTGCCACACAATTTCAGTATTTTTGTATTGTTTTGTTTTTTAATTTATTATTTATAAGTCAAACATGGTCAACGTGCTTAAAATCTGGTTTTGGACCAAGCTTATTCTGTTTTGAGACTTGAAGAACCAAATATATATATTTCATTGATCAAGACATAGCCAAGTCTTAGTCAACTGAGATTTAGCAACACTATTTATATATTTCATTCAAAAAATAGGACATGGTTTCTCCGGATCGTCGTACGTGTGCGAGACACTTGACGTAGCACATGAGATTTGCTACACCTACGAAGGCTTACGTGCGAAGAAGGCTTACGAGGTGAGATGACAATGTTTAACTGTGTGAAAATCAGGGGGTCGGGTTTGGCCAACGTACGTCGATCACTCACAGACAGCCGAGACGGAGCGGCCTCAGACTTGGTTTCTGCATACAAACTAGGACATGTTGCGACTTGCGACTGTTGGAATTTGATCTCAGGTCATAACTGACCGAGAGAAAAGGGAAAGCTTTTCTCCCATGTTTGTGCTACGATCGAAGGTACACGAAAAAAGGTAACTTTTGTTTTTAGTCTATGTTTCCTTAACACCAAGTACAAAAAGAGGAGGTGAGGCCCCTTGGGCAATAACACACACGCATACATGTGATGAACCCCAACAAACTCCTAACAGCCGATTCTAAAAGGGTGTCCAAGGGGATCAGAAGGCCATCTCCACCGCCGGCCACCGCAGGGGCTGTGCCGGCGGCTTAGTGCTGCCCTAGGCGTCTCCCTGCTCTTGCTTTTCTTCCACGAGAATCTCCTGTTGCTGGAGATCACAAGGTGCAGCCATGGGCACCTGTAAGTTTGTACGCTTCCGCTTCCGCATAACGTTGGTGTTCTAGTCCGAGATTAGGCCCAACGTTCATTAGCCTGATGTTAATTAAATCAAACAGCGACAACGACAGACCATATGTACGTGTGTGTATCCGAGAAATTTGTCCATGCCAGAGCCAGACTATGCGTTCGCACGTTACTGGAACGAATGGACAGTAGTCGACGGGGAGCCTTGAGCACGATCCAGGAGTAGTAGTAGTACGAACGATATTCTTCGGGAGCAAGACTTGAGTCCTGACTCTTGACTCTTGATCCTTGACCTGCGAAGTGGGTGCTTCCCCAAACCAAACCAGAGCTCGATCCACACCGACCGCACACAGACACAAGCGCAACGGAATACGTCACTGGCCGGTTGGTGGACCCTTCTTCTTCTCGGCTTCCTCCATTTTTTAACCGATGACACCGTGAGTGAGTGAGCTGCTAGCTTCCGTGCCGTTTCGCGGAGCGGTCCGGATGAAGCCAGGGCGGCGCACACGGCCCGTCAATCTAACCAACCGCGTCCCCGCTCCTCCTATAGCCCAAGCCCAGTGAAGCGATAGAGACGGCCGAGTCGCCCGCCGGCAAGATCGCGATGTCAGCCCCGACGTGGGGCACAGGTGAGCTCGCGACCGTGCTGATCTACGACGAGTACTCGTCTTACCGCCCCTCCACACTCCACTATATAAACACCAACCATGCACACACCCGATAGACACCAATCCACAGCTTTGGCTTTCCTCTGAATCCCATCCAATCCTTCTGCCACGATCCAGCAAACTTCAACTTCTCAGGATCTCACTTCTCACTAGTTGCTTAGTTAGTCCTCCCATCACAGATTCACCGTTCGTCCGTCCATGACCAAGCACCAGAGAGCAGCAGCGGACCAGGCCGTGTCCCTCTCCCTATCGCTCTCCCTCGGCGCCGTCGCCGGCCTCAACAAGAAGATGCGCCGCGCCGCCGCCGCAGCCGGTGGGGATCAGTTCCTGTGCAAGACGTGCGGCCGCTCGTTCCCGTCGTTCCAGGCGCTCGGCGGCCACCGGACCAGCCACCTGCGGGACCGCCACGGGCTCACGCTCGCCCTCACCGCCGGCGATCACTACTACTCCGTCAAGCCCAAGAGTACGGATCAGAAGCCTGAGCACCGGTGCCACATCTGCGGCCAAGGGTTCGAGATGGGGCAGGCGCTTGGCGGCCACATGCGCCGGCACCGTGAGGAGGCGGCGCCCGTCCTGCTCGAGCTGTTTGTCTAGCCTGATTTCAGTAGTTCTAGAGCAGAGTTAAGTTCCCGGTATGCGTATGCGTGCGCACTCGTAGTCGTAGTAGAATTGGTTCATTCCTTTTTATACGTGTACATATAGAATTGCAGCTTCTTCGGAGATTATATACATGGATTCGTTCGTTTATGTTATTTCAAAATGAACTATTCCTCAGTTGACTCAATCATAATCCAGCCCGGTATATGCTCTTACGGTGCTGAAACGGGGTGCACTATGAATGAATCGTGCTGGCGTGGTGTGGAATGATCTATTCATGAGAAGGATATAAACTTCCGGACGAATAAATCTGCCTCAACTTCACTCCCACACCGGTGGTGCCCTTCATGGCGGCTCCTCGGAGTTGATGGCACCTTGTGTTTGCCGATCCTTTAGATCGTCGGTGTTAGGGTTCATGGATGGTGCCGGCGAGGCGGCAGCGGCGACTTCATCAGGTGTCTCTCCTTCTGCTCCGTTTCCGTTGCCGTGGCTTTTTCTCCGGCGTCCTGGTGGAGCAGGAGGGGTTTTGTCATCTAGAAGTACGCGCAGGCGGTTGTCTACGCAAGTGACAGCTAGAAGATGGTGCATCTTGTGCTGAGTCTGTGGTTGAAGGTTGACTGTTCTGGTTTCCTCCTTCGATGTCGTAGTCGTGCGGGGTGTCAGTTCTGAAGTTCGATCGTGTGTCCGGGGACACGTTGCCCCGGTCTAATTCTTTCAACGGCAATGGTTTTACTTCAGGCAAACTACTTTGGAGGTCCGTAAAGCTGTTGATCAGCGATGGAGCCGCGTCGAGTTCGGGTTAAGAGGTGATTTGTCTTCTTTTTCTTAGTGTAGAGGGACAAGTGCTGGTTTTTGCATAGGATTATCCTATCTTTTCAGTCCTGTAATGTTGATGTTTACGTGGCTTGTAAATGAATCTTTATTTTATTAATGAGATACATATTACCACGTAAAAAATACGGCAACTCATACTCATACATAAACATTCATCTCACAAAGTGCGTGCATTTGATAATACATTGACACAATTTCAACAATTCATAGTGAACATTTACAACATAGTTCTAAAATAATAAAAAATTGCATTGAGCCATGAAAAAAAAACCATAAACCTTGGTGGTTATTTCATCGTCGCACTCTAATAGATGTAGTCTGACCATAATGTTTTCAGACTAAGCTGGACCGAGACTAAGGTACCTTCTCAGGCACGGCATCTTAGGTTAGATAGCTCACCACTCATGCCGACTGGTAATCCTACTTTATTTTAATTAGTATATAAAGATGAATATACATAAATTTAATGAAGTTAGCATGCTTATGATGATTTTCACACCCTGTGTTTGTAATAACCATAAGTCAAGACGTCGATGGTGTACACGCAGCACAATCCTCATCCATCAAGAAAAAGACGAAAGCATCATGAAGGAGTCGACTAGGATGCGTTTGGTTACCTGCATTGTTTTTTGCCTCTTGGCATACTTGTTCCAGCTGGACCTGGTTGAGCATATGCAGGCAAAAAATCATCATTCGCAAGTTGATTGGTTGCATGCATCCCCTCTCTCTGCATCATAGCAACGCCTCTACGCATTGTGTTTGGTTGATCACATTAGATGTGCTCATACTAGCGTACGTTGTTTGCATGCATACACTGAACACACTTAGTTAATAGCTACACATAACACACAGAGTTACACAGTGCCATGGCAATTGCGGTGGACGGTGGTGGCGAGAAAGCGGTTCAGCGGCATCGGGTTCACGCTCGGCTGCGGTTGCAAGAACCCCAAGGCCGTGGCGGCCGATGGCCTCCTTGTCGCCGCGCTCCGGCATGGAGGCGTCGGCGGCAACCACGACCACTGTTGGAAATATGAGCAATTTACCGAATAATTTTGTTAACGGAAATACTAAATAAAGCATGACTAGTATAGCAGAGATAAAGCAACTCATGCAATCTGACAGAGAGAAGGTGAATAGCATCTGCAAATATGAACTATAACCAAACATATCTAGAGTAGACAGTAAAGCACGCTGCATATATGAAGTAGAACCTAACATATCTAGGACAGATGCTAGAACAAGGAACTGTGGCAGGATCTCTAACAGAAAGAGGAAGAACACGTATGTGACAGCAGCAGGAGAAGCACTGGACTTGGGGTAGGTTTCCTCGCCAGCCATGTCATCGAGAAGGTTGTTGACGTCAGGGAAGTAGTCGTCGGAGTTTGGGGCGTCCGTGACGAAGAAGTCAGTAGTCGCGCGGAGCGCTCCCAAAAACCTTATCACCCTTCTCCCGTACAACATTCAAACATGTGCTGTTTCGGAGGCCTATTGTCCCGACCTGCGGTGCACGCTGCAAGCCGGGATGGGGAAGAATGTAGCAGCAGCACTGTGTTGGGGAACGTAGCAGAAATTCAAAATTTTTCCTACGAATCACCAAGATCTATCTATGGAGAGACCAGCAACGAGTAGAAAGAGAGTGCATCTACATACCCTTGTAGATCGCTAAGCGGATGCGTTCAAGTGAACGGGGTTGATGGAGTCGTACTCGTCGTGATTCAGATCACCGATGATCCTAGTGCCGAACGGACGGCACCTCCGCGTTCAACACACGTACAGCTCGACGATGTCTCCCACGCCTTGATCCAGCAAGGAGAGAGGGAGAGGTTGAGGAAGACTCCATCCAGCAGCAGCACAACGGCGTGGTGGTGATGGAGGAGCGTGGCAATCCTGCAGGGCTTCGCCAAGCACCTACGGGAGAGGAGGAGGTGTCACGGGAGGGAGGGAGGCGCCAAGGGCTCAGGTATGGATGCCCTCCCTCCCCTCCACTATATATAGGGGCAGGGGAGAGGGGGGAGGCGCAGCCTTGCCCCTTCCTCCAAGAAAGGGGTGCGGCTAAGGGGGGGGGGAGGAGTCCATCCTCCCCAAGGCACCTCGAAGGTGCCTTCCCCCTTTAGGACTCTCCCCTTTTTCCTATATCTTGGCGCATGGGCCTCTAGGGGCTGGTGCCCTTGGCCCATGTAGGCCAAGGCGCACCCCCTATAGCCCATGTGCCCCCCCGGGGCAGGTGGCCCCACCCGGTGGGCCCCCGGGACCCTTCCGGTGGTCCCGGTACAATACCGATGACCCCGAAACTTGTCCCGATGGCCGAAACAGGACTTCCTATATATAAATCTTTACCTCCGAACCATTCCGGAACTCCTCGTGACGTCCGGGATCTCATCCGGGACTCCGAACAACATTCGGTAACCACATACAAACTTCCTTTATAACCCTAGCGTCATCGAACCTTAAGTGTGTAGACCCTACGGGTTCGGGAGACATGTAGTCATGACCGAGATGTTCTCCGGTCAATAACCAACAGCGGGATCTGGATACCCATGTTGGCTCCCACATGTTCCACGATGATCTCATCGGATGAACCACGATGTCAAGGACTCAATCAATCCCGTATACAATTCCCTTTGTCTAGCGGTATGGTACTTGCCCGAGATTCGATCGTCGGTATACCGATACCTTGTTCAATCTCGTTACCGGCAAGTCTCTTTACTCGTTCCGTAACACATCATCCCGTGATCAACCCCTTGGTCACATTGTGCACATTATGATGATGTCCTGCCGAGTGGGCCCAGAGATACCTCTTCGTTTACACGGAGTGACAAAATCCCAATCTCGATTCGTGCCAACCCAACAGACACTTTCAGAGATACCCATAGTGTACCTTTATAGCCACCCAGTTACGTTGTGACGTTTGGCACACCCAAAGCACTCCTACGGTATCCGGGAGTTGCACAATCTCATGGCCTAAGGAAATGATACTTGACATTAGAAAAGCTTTAGCATACGAACTACATGATCTTGTGCTAGGCTTAGGATTGGGTCTTGTCCATCACATCATTCTCCTAATGATGTGATCCCGTTATCAACGACATCCAATGTCCATGGTCAGGAAACCGTAACCATCTATTGATTAACGAGCTAGTCAACTAGAGGCTTACTAGGGACATGGTGTTGTCTATGTATCCACACATGTATCTGAGTTTCCTATCAATACAATTCTAGCATGGATAATAAACGATTATCACGAACAAGGAAATATAATAATAATCAATTTATTATTGCCTCTAGGGCATATTTCCAACAGTCTCCCACTTGCACTAGAGTCAATAATCTAGTTCACATCGATATGTGATTAACACTCAAGGTCACATCCCCATGTGACTAACACCCAAAGAGTTTACTAGAGTCAATAATCTAGTTCACATTTACCATGTGATTAACACTCGATGAGTTCTGGGTTTGATCATGTTATGCTTGTGAGAGAGGTTATAGTCAACGGGTCTGAACCTTTCAGATCCGTGTGTGCTTTACAAATCTCTATGTCATCTCCTAGATGCAGCTACCACGTTCTATTTGGAGCTATTCCAAATAACTGTTCTACTTGGAGCTATTCTAAATTGTTGCTCCATTATACGTATCCGGTATCTCTACTCAGAGCTATCCGGATAGGTGTTAAGCTTGCATCGACGTAACCCTTTACGACGAACTCTTTTACCACCTCCATAATTGAGAAAATTCCTTAGTCCACTAGTTACTAAGAATAACTTTGACCGCTGTCCTGTGATCCATTCTTGGATCACTCTTGTACCCCTTGACTGACTCATGGTAAAGCACACTTCAGGTGCGGTACACAGCATAGCATACTGTAGAGCCTATGTCTTAAGCATAGGGGACGACCTTCGTTCCTTTCTCTCTATTCTGCCATGGTCGAGCTTTAAGTCTTAACTTCATACCTTACAACTCAGGCAAGAACTCCTTCTTTGACTGATCCATCTTGAACACCTTCAAGATCACGTCAAGGCATATGCTCATTTGAAAGTACTATTAAGCGTTTTGATCTATCCTTATAGATCTTGATGCTCAATGTTCAAGTAGCTTAATCCAGGTTTTCCATTGAAAACACTTTCCAAATAACCTTTTATGCTTTCCAGAAATTCTACGTCATTTCTGATCATTAATATGTCAACAACATATACTCATCAGAAATTCTATAGTGCTCCCACTCACTTCTTTGGAAATACAAGTTTCTTATAAACTTTGTATACACCCAAAATCTTTGATCATCATCAAAGCATACATTCCAACTCCGAGATGCTCACTCCAGTCCTCAGAAGGATTGCTGGAGCTTTGCATACTTATTAGCATATTTCAGGATAGACAAAACTTTCCGGTTGTATCACATACAACCTTTCCTCAAGAATCGTCGAGGAAACAATGTTTTGACATCCTATCTGCAAGATTTCATAAATAATGCAGTAATTGCTAATATAATTCCAACAGACTCTTAGCATCGCTACGAGTGAGAAAGTCTCATCGTAGTCAACTCCTTGAACTTGTCGAAAAACATCTTAACGACAAGTCGAGCTTTCTCAATGGTGACACTTACCATCATTGTCTGTCTTCCTTTCAAAATCCATATGTACCTAACAGCCTTATGACCATCAAGTAGTTCTTCCAAAGTCTACACTTTGTTTTCATACATGGATCCTCTCTCGGGTTTTATGGCCTTGAGCCATTTATCGGAATCCGGGCCCACCATCGCTTCTCCATAGCTCGTAGGTTCATTGTTGTCTAGCAACATGACTTCCAAGACAGGATTACGTACCACTCTGAAGTAGTACGCATCCTTGTCATCCCACGAGGTTTGGTAGTGACTCGATCTGAAGTTTCATGATCACTATCATAAGCTTCCACTTCAGTTGGTGTACGTGCCACAGGAACAACTTCCTGTGCCCTGCTACACACTTGTTGAAGTGACGGTTCAATAACCTCATCAAGTCTCCACCATCCTCCCACTCAACTTTTCGAGAGAAACCTTTCCTCGAAAAAAGGACCCGATTCTAGAAACAATTCATATTGCTTTCGAATCTGAGACAGGAGGTATACCCAACTGTTTTGGGTGTTCTATGAAGATGCATTTTATCCGCTTTGGGTTCGAGCTTATCAATCCTGAAACTTTTCCACATAAGCGTCGCAGCCCCAAACCTTTAAGAAACGACAACTTAGGTTTCTCTAAACCATAATTCATACGGTGTCATCTCAACGGAATTACGTGGTGCCCTATTTAAAGTGAATGTGGTTGTCTCTAATGCCTAACCCATGAACGATAGTGGTAATTCGATAAGAGACATCATGGTATGCATCATATCCAATAGGGTGCAGTTATGATGTTCGGACACACCATCACACTATGGTGTTCCAGGCTGTATTAGTTGTGAAACAATTTCCACAATGTCTTAATTCTGTACCAAACTCGTGATTCAGATGTTCATCTCTATGATCATATCATAAATCTTTTATCCTCTTGTCACGACGATCTTTCAACTTCACACTGAAATTACTTGAACCTTTCAATAATTCAGACTCGTGATTCATCAAGTAAATATACTCAACATCTACTCGAATCATCTGTGAAGTAAGAACATAACGATATTCACTGCATGCCTCAGCACTCATTGGACTGCACACATCAAAATGTGTTACTTCCAACAAGTTGCTATCTTGTTCCATCTTACTGAAAACGAGGTTTTTCAGTCATCTTGCCCATGTGGTATGATTTGCATGTCCCAAGTGATTCAAAATCAAGTGAGTCAAAACGGTCCATTTGCATGGAGTTTCTTCATGCATATACACCAATAGACATGGTTCGCATGTCTCAAACTTTTCAAAAACGAGTGAGCCCAAAGATCCATCAATATGGAGCTTCTTCATGCGTTTTATACCGATATGACTTACGTGGCAGTGCCACAAGTAGGTGGTACTATCATTACTATCTTTTGGCATGAACATGTGTATCACTACGATCGAGATTTAATAAACCATTTATTTTAGGTGTAAGACCATTGAAGGTATTATTCAAATAAACAGAGTAACCATTATTCTCCTTAAATGAATAACCGTATTGCGATAGACGTAATCCAATCATGTCTATGCTCAACGCAAACACCAAATAACAATTATTTAGGTTTAACACCAATCTCTTTGGTAGAGGGAGCGTGCGATGCTTGATCATATCAAGCTTGGAAAAACTTCCAACACATATCGTCAGCTCACCTTTAGCTAGTCTCCGTTTATTCCGTAGCCTTTTGTTTCGAGTTACTAACACTTAGCAACCGAACCGGTATCTAATACCCTGGTGCTACTAGGAGTACTAGCAAAGTACACATTAACACAATGTATATCCAATATACTTCTATCGACCTTGCCAGCCTTCTTATCTACCAAGTATCTAGGGTAATTCTCCTCTAGTGGTTGTTCCCCTTATTACAGAAGCACTTAGTCTCGGGTTTCGGTTTTACCTTGGGTTTCTTCACTAGAGCAGCAGCTGATTTGCCGTTTCATGAAGTATCCCTTCTTGCCCTTGCCCTTCTTGAAACTAGTGGTTTCACCAACCATCAACAATTGATGCTCCTTCTTGATTTCTACTTTCGCGGTGTCAAACATCGCGAATACCTCAAGGATCATCATATCTATCCCTGATATGTTATAGTTCATCACGAAGCTCTAACAGCTTGGTGGCAATGACTTTGGAGAACCATCACTGTCTTATCTGGAAGATCAACTCCCACTCGATTCAAATGATTGTTGTACTCAGACAATCTGAGCACAAGCTCAACAATTGAGCTTTTCTCCTTAGTTTGCAGGTTAAGAAAGTCATCGGAGGTCTTATACCTCTTGACATGGGCACGAGCCTGAAATCCCAATTTCAGCCCTCAAAACATCTCATATGTTTCACGATGTTTCAAAAACGTCTTTGGTGCCTCAACTCTAAACCGTTTAACTGAACTATCACGTAGTTATCAAAACGTGTATGTCAGATGTTCGCAACAACCACAGACAACGTTCGAGGTTCAGCACACTGAGCGGTGCATTAAGGACATAAGCCTTCTATGAAGCAATGAGGACAATCCTCAGTTTACGGACCTAGTCCGCATAATTGCTACTATCAACTTTCAACTAATTTTTTCTCTAGGAACATATCTAAACAGTAGAACTATAGCGTGAGCTACGACATAATTTGCAAAAACCTTTTGACTATGTTCAGGATAATTAAGTTCATCTTATGAACTCCCACTCAGATAGACATCCCTCTAGTCATCTAAGTGATTACATGATCCGAGTCAAACTAGGCCGTGTCCGATCATCACGTGAGACGGACTAGTCATCATCGGTGAACATCTTCATGTTGATCATATATTCTATACGACTCATGTTCGACCTTTCGGTCTCCGTGTTCCGAGGCCATGTCTGTACATGCTAGGCTCGTCAAGTTAACCCTAAGTGTTTCGCGTGTGTAAATCTGTCTTACACCCGTTGTATGTGAATGTTAGAATCTAACACCCGATCATCACGTGGTGCTTTGAAACACGAACTGTCGCAACGGTGCACAGTTAGGGGAGAACACTTCTTGAAATTGTTGTAAGGGATCATCTTATTTACTACCGTCGTTCTAAGCAAATAAGATGTATAAACATGATAAACATCACATGCAATCAAATAGTGACATGATATGGCCATCATCACTTTGCTCCTTTTGATCTCCATCTTCGGGGCTCCATGATCATCATCGTCACCAGCATGACACCATGATCTCCATCATCATGATCTCCATCATCGTGTCTTCATGAAGTTGCCTCGCCAACTATTACTTCTACTACTATGGCTAACGGTTAGCAATAAAGTAAAGTAATTACATGACGTTTAAGTTGACACGCAGGTCACAAATAAATAAAGACAACTCCTATGGCTCCTGCCGGTTGTCATACTCATCGACATGCAAGTCGTGATTCCTATTACAAGAACATGATCAATCTCATACATCACATATATCATTCATCACATCCTTTTTGGCCATATCACATCACATAGCATACCCTGCAAAAACAAGTTAGACGTCCTCTAATTGTTGTTTGCATGTTTTACGTGGCTGCTATGGGTTTCTAGCAAGAACGTTTCTTACCTACGCTTGAACCACAATGTGATATGCCAATTTCTATTTACCCTTCATAAGGACCCTTTTCATCGAATCCGATCCGACTAAAGTGGGAGAGACAGACACCCGCCAGCCACCTTATGCAACTAGTGCATGTTTGTCGGTGGAACCGGTCTCACGTAAGCGTACGTGTAAGGTTGGTCCGGGCCGCTTCATCCCACGATGCCGCCGAATCAAGATAAGACTAGTAACGGCAAGCATATTGAACAATATCGACGCCCACAACTACTTTGTGTTCTACTCGTGCAAAGAATCTACGCAATAGACCTAGCTCATGATGCCATTGTTGGGGAACGTAGCAGAAATTCAAAATTTTTCCTACGAATCACCAAGATCTATCTATGGAGAGACCAGCAACGAGTAGAAAGAGAGTGCATCTACATACCCTTGTAGATCGCTAAGCGGAAGCGTTCAAGTGAACGGGGTTGATGGAGTCGTACTCGTCGTGATTCAGATCACCGATGATCCTAGTGCCGAACGGACGGCACCTCCGCGTTCAACACACGTACAGCTCGACGATGTCTCCCACGCCTTGATCCAGCAAGGAGAGAGGGAGAGGTTGAGGAAGACTCCATCCAGCAGCAGCACAACGGCGTGGTGGTGATGGAGGAGCGTGGCAATCCTGCAGGGCTTCGCCAAGCACCTACGGGAGAGGAGGAGGTGTCACGGGAGGGAGGAAGGCGCCAAGGGCTCAGGTATGGATGCCCTCCCTCCCCTCCACTATATATAGGGGCAGGGGAGAGGGGGGAGGCGCAGCCTTGCCCCTTCCTCCAAGAAAGGGGTGCGGCTAAGAGGGGGGGAGGAGTCCATCCTCCCCAAGGCACCTCGAAGGTGCCTTCCCCCTTTAGGACTCTCCCCTTTTTCCTATATCTTGGCGCATGGGCCTCTAGGGGCTGGTGCCCTTGGCCCATGTAGGCCAAGGCGCACCCCCTACAGCCCATGTGGCCCCCCGGGGCAGGTGGCCCCACCCGGTGGGCCCCCGGGACCCTTCCGGTGGTTCCGGTACAATACCGATGACCCCGAAACTTGTCCCGATGGCCGAAACAGGACTTCCTATATATAAATCTTTACCTCCGGACCATTCCGGAACTCCTCGTGACGTCCGGGATCTCATCCGGGACTCCGAACAACATTCGGTAACCACATACAAACTTCCTTTATAACCCTAGCGTCATCGAACCTTAAGTGTGTAGACCCTACGGGTTCGGGAGACATGTAGTCATGACCGAGATGTTCTCCGGTCAATAACCAACAGCGGGATCTGGATACCCATGTTGGCTCCCACATGTTCCACGATGATCTCATCGGATGAACCACGATGTCAAGGACTCAATCAATCCCGTATACAATTCCCTTTGTCTAGCGGTATGGTACTTGCCCGAGATTCGATCGTCGGTATACCGATACCTTGTTCAATCTCGTTACCGGCAAGTCTCTTTACTCGTTCCGTAACACATCATCCCGTGATCAACCCCTTGGTCACATTGTGCACATTATGATGATGTCCTGCCGAGTGGGCCCAGAGATACCTCTCCGTTTACACGGAGTGACAAAATCCCAATCTCGATTCGTGCCAACCCAACAGACACTTTCAGAGATACCCATAGTGTACCTTTATAGCCACCCAGTTACGTTGTGACGTTTGGCACACCCAAAGCACTCCTACGGTATCCGGGAGTTGCACAATCTCATGGTCTAAGGAAATGATACTTGACATTAGAAAAGCTTTAGCATACGAACTACATGATCTTGTGCTAGGCTTAGGATTGGGTCTTGTCCATCACATCATTCTCCTAATGATGTGATCCCGTTATCAACGACATCCAATGTCCATGGTCAGGAAATCGTAACCATCTATTGATTAACGAGCTAGTCAACTAGAGGCTTACTAGGGACATGGTGTTGTCTATGTATCCACACATGTATCTGAGTTTCCTATCAATACAATTCTAGCATGGATAATAAACGATTATCATGAACAAGGAAATATAATAATAATCAATTTATTATTGCCTCTAGGGCATATTTTCAACACACTGTGCTCAGGAACTTGGTGGTGAGAAAGAGATGGTCTTTCTGATGTGCCTCTCTGTAGAGGAGCAACCTCTCTTATATAGGCACAGGAGAAGGAGGCGAACAGGCTGCGACGGGAGGTGAAGCAACAGAGGAAGACGAAGCGAACAGGCAGCAGGCGAAGATGCGCGTCGTTCGGATTCAATCTCCACTACGGCAAAAACGTTTCACCGCAGGCGAGATCTATTTGAGTGGTCGCTGGCGTTCCTCGTGGGGCTTCTCTTCGACGTCATCGTGTCGCTCATCAACCTCGTCATCAAGCACGACGAGATCTATCGAGAAACGGCGGAGACCGAGAGGTAGCCCGCGCCATGGTGTCCATGACGCTGGAGGACGAGCAGGGGCTGAATGGCACCGAAGCGCTCGTCAACGCAGCCGCCGGCGTCCAAATGGTCGACTGTGTGTGACGAATTTGATAAAATTCGTCCAAAATAGCTTCAAACATGAACACAAGATTGAACACTCACAGTCGACAAAACTACAAACTGATCACAAAAAAATAAAACCATAATATTGATGTGCATCTTTTTCGTGTGAAGCTTACCTCGAATCAAAGCACGGCAGTGTAGATTAGAAGGGATGGAATAAAGAAAATTAGGGAATGAGGTTAATGAAGGTGGAAGAAGAAGCAAAGTACATGGTGTATACTAGGCCGGCCGCATCCTCTTGTGCAAGAGGATCCACCACGTGAGCTTGAGGTGGTTCGACCTAGCCTTGCTCGCTGAAAAACTGCAGATTCGACCGTTTCTAACTGGCCTACTTGGGGAGTGCTTTAAGTTTCGTGCAGGCCAACATTTAAATGCGGCCCAACCAATCAAACGGGCCAAAAAATTTCCTCGCAGGCTTGGTTGGGCGTCAAGAGTATAGAGGGATCATGAGTTCATGTCAACTATCGAGCAACTTCAAAGGGAAAAACAGGCGTGCTAGCACGTCGAACGAGCAGTACATTCCGAGAGAATAGCACACTCTTCCTGCGGATCGTCGTACGTGTGCCAGGCACTTACGTGTAACTCAGCTAGCCGACGTACGTCAATGACCGGCAAGCGGGCTATGCAGATCGGTCGTCGTAATTTCCGGCACATGTTGCTACTATGCAAGTCGGCTGGGGAGCGTCGCGTCCTACCAGTATAATTTGAGTGGACGATGAATATGGTATTGATGGCATGTACGTATACCCATCCTAGAAATTTCTTATACGAGTGTACTAATAATGAAATCCTCCAGACAGCGTGGCACACGCGCTCGCGCGTTCCTGGAATGAATGGGCAGCTCTCTGTGAGTACGAGCGAAGCCATTGTATACTTGGAGAAGACGACCGACGGACCAACCATGTTAAGTAAGCCGAATCTGGTAAGCTTGGACCCACCGTTTGTTTGTCTGGATAGAGTCTGGTTCGCCAAGCGCTTTTTATTCTTCGGGACCAAGACTTTCTGTCTTGACTCTTGACCTGTGAGATGGACGCGTATTCCCTAAACCAGCGCTTGATCCACTCATCCATTCACACACAGGCGCCGGCCTCGACAAGAAGCTTCATCTGTTTTTTTAACTTTGGTGGACCCTTCTTGTGAGCTTCGTCTGTTTTTTCAAATGACACCGTCACCGTGAGCTTAGCTTCCGTGCCGTTTCGCGGGCCGCCGGCGGTATGAATGAATCAATGAAGCCAGCGCAGCGCACACGCACGTACTTCCTTCGTCCAAAAATACATGTTATCAAGATGAATAAAATAGAATATATTTAGATGTATTTTAGTTCTAAATATATCTATTTTGATGACAATTATTTTCGAACCGAGGGAGTACTCCGTATAGATAGCTGAGTCGCCCGCCGATCGCGACGCCAACACCGGAACCCTGACGGATCGAGCACGTGAGACCACCTGGGCTGCTAGCAGGCCCGTATCTTGGCATGTGCTGCTGGAGCGGTTGCACAGGGCCTCCAAATTCTACAGGGCCCCAAATTAGAGATTAGTATTATTACTGGTCAAGAGATTAGGTACTAATGGGCCTTTAAGAGCAACATAAATGAAAAGGACTCGCCCTAAAATCCAAGGACTACATCGGAAACCCTTCAGGCCAATCTCAGGTATCTTTCTCTCTCCCTCCCTCCCTCCCTCCCTCCCTCTGCATGTGATGCCATATATGGTCTCCAGCCTTTCACCCCTCTAAATAGGTTTGACTCTGATAATATTTTAATTTATATTTTTTAAATAAAGGCCCTAATTTTCATTTTGCACGGGGCCCCGAATTTTAAAGGTACGGCCCTGGCTGCTAGCGACCGACCCAGCTACTCGTCTGCCTGCCCCTCCCTCCTCCCTCCCGTATATAAATGCCCAACCAAGCAGACATGCTCCACAACTCAACAACCTCCGGTTTCTTCTGAAATCTAAACCCAGTCGTGCCTAGCTAGCTCCTTCCCGCTTCCAGTGGTCGATCGCATCCCACAGGCTACAGTTTCCTCAGCTCCACAGGTTCCCTGTTCTTCACTTGTACGCACGTCCATGACGAAGCACCAGCGAGCTGCAGCACACCAGGCCGTGTCACTCTCCCTCTCGCTCTCCCTCGGCGCCGTCGCCGGCCTCAACAAGAAGATGCGCCGCGCTGCGGCCGCAGCCGGTGGGGATCAGTTCGTGTGCAAGACGTGCGGCCGCTCGTTCCCGTCGTTCCAGGCGCTCGGCGGCCACCGGACCAGCCACCTCCGCGGCCGCCACGGGCTCGCGCTCGCCCTCACCACCGGCGATCACTACTACTCCGTCAAGCCCAAGAGTACAGCCGATCACAAGTCTGAGCACCGGTGCCACATCTGCGGCCAAGGGTTCGAGACGGGGCAGGCGCTCGGCGGCCACATGCGCCGGCACCGTGACGAGGCGGCGCAGGCGCCGCCCGTTCTGCTCGAGCTCTTTGTCTAGACTCATCTCAGTAGTTCTAGTGCAGAGTTCCTGACATGCATATGCGTGCACACTCGTAGCCGTAGGTGTTGATTATTGGTTCCTTCATTCCTTTATATGTGTATATATGCATATAAGTATGATGACTTCTTCGGTGATTATATACATTAGTTCGTTCGTTTATGTTGTATCGCGCGCCCACAGGGCCACATGGTCGTGCTGAAACGGGATGCAGTATGAATGAATCTTGTTGGAGTGGTGTGGAATGATCTATTCACGATGAGGATAAACTTCAAGAAATATAAATGTTTTTTACAATCTTATACAGTGATTAGCAGATTCATTTACTGGCTTACATTAACGAGTGACTTATAAATAGTACTCCCTCTGTCCTTCGTCCCAAAATGTAAGACCATTTTTGACACTATCATAGTGTAAAAAATGATCTTACATTTTGAGACGGAGAAAGTAGTTTGATGGTCATATATGAAATAGGAAAACCATAATTTATTTTTGATGGCCATTTACTCATCATCCGGAAGCCTTATCTCCCATCATACCTTTTTGCTGCCAGATACCGCAGTTGAATCCGCCAGCTACCTTAAGCGTAAGGGATTCCTCTTGAAGGTCATAAGGGGAAAGCAAACAAGAAAAAAAAAATACCCCCTTCCACGTTGCTCCCGCGCGGGAGCGACTAGGAGGGCCAAACCTATGCCACCGGAGGTCTC
>NC_041388.1:656675679-656685644 GCF_002162155.2 Triticum dicoccoides | reverse complement strand
GGCTTCACCTCTTAGGCCTTGTACAACGGGAGATGGTTAGGGGAGGTGCTTAGAGAAATAAATCAGGCTTTCTTTAAGCACCAGTGCCTATTTGTACAGAATAGACGCTTAACTAAGCGTTTCTCCTGTAGAAATAGGCACCGGTGCTTCAGAAAAATCCGGTTTATTTTTCTAAGCATGTCTCTAAGCACCTCCCATTGTACAAGGCCTTAGTTGTGAGGGAGACCAGGGGTGTAATAGCGGAGGTTCTGGCATGTCCTCTTTCTTTAGAAGTGATGATGCCCAAATCTGGTGTGACTAGGTTGGCCTTCATCGTAGTGGTGTTCAGGGGGCCTCCTAGTGGTGCAGGCAAGTTTCTGAGGGAAAGCTTTGCACTTTGGCACCAGCGCCCGCGACGCCCGTTGACGCCACTTTGTTCCTGAAGACCTCGTCGTCAAACTCATCCTTGTACCAAAGCTCTGAGTGAAAACCCAGTTGTATTTCTGGTCGCGCTCGGCAGCGGTGACGCTTGATGTCCACACCGTCCTGGGGCTCTGTCGTGGAGCTCAGGCATATTTGGTCGGGCCTCGGCAACGTGTTAGGATAGTTCTTTGCTTCATGTTATATTTGTAGATATGTTCTGTAAGAGGCGTTCCTCAACACATTGTATCGACCAGCTTTGTACTTCAATCTGCTGCTTTATATATAAAGCAGGGAAAAGGCATGTTTGGAGAGATATGGGATTCCTCTTTCTTCTCATCGCAACAACCATTACGGTGCTTCTTGTTGTCCTCTCGCTTCTTATTATTGAGAACATCTTCAAAGCAGACCCTTAAATCACCCGCAAACGTCTAAATCAAGTTGTCCGGACCCTCAAACCAAGTTTACCAGTTCGCCTGTCTGTTTTTCCGCAAACCAGAAGCAAACTAGGGGGCTTTACAGGAGCCAGACCTCCGCCACATAGGATCCGGACACATCCAACCCACCCAAAACAACACTCGGACCCGCGTGTCCATCCCATTCCCTTCCTCTGCATCCGCTTTGCTCCCTCCCCGCTGCCGTCGTTGTATACCTCACGTCCGTCCACCGTGCAGGTTCTATCTGCCTGCGGATGCCGCCCATGGGGGTCACCACGCCCGGCAAGTGTTTGGTGAAAGACTCGTGCTAAATTGTCCATATCTTGATACAATTACTTTATGATTTTCTCCGAAGTAAACTTTAGATCCACTGTGCCAATGCCACAAAAAGAAACATGTGACCCATTCCCCATTATGACCGAAGAATCCTATGCAACCTGATAAGAAGTGAATAAGGATATGTCAGCACACACATATGAATGTTAGCACCCGAATAAGAAGATGGTTGAAATACTAAAAGAACAATAGGTAAATTACCCTACCCATCAGTATTGCTACAGATCACCATGTTGACGGTCTTGGAGCTCGTTTTCCCTATGGGTCTGCATGTTCTGGGCATTTCTTGGAAAAGTGTTTGGGCTTTTCACATGCGTCACACTCTAGCTTAGCCTTATTCAGCTTCGTCTTCTTCTTGAAGGTAGTAGTCTTGACAGGCTTATTGAAAACCTACTTGTTCTTCCCTTTGTTCTTATTCTGTAGGTACCTCTGCACCATATTGACGGTAGGCTGAACCTCGCCTCCTTTCTCAGCAGTGTATTTAACCCGAGCTTCTCTTTGACATCAAGATATGCAATCAGATTTTTCAACTTATATCTAATGTCTCTTATGTTTCAGAGTAGTGGCGGAATTCCTCCATGAAGGAGGCAACTTTGCAATCATGCACCCAACCAACGAATTTATCGAGTAGAACACACCTGGAGTTCCCGTCCTTCACAATGCATTGTATCTCATGAGCTTGTTCAACCACAGAATAGTTATTCACCATCTTGTTGTCGTGAAAACTCTTCATGATGTACAGTTCACTGCTTGCATCTGTTGCACCCAATTTAGCATTCAGCGCGTCCCACAGTGTCTTTCCATCTTGTATATGCATATACGCATCGCAGTGACGGTCAACAAGAACATTCAGAATGCATCCCACAAACATAGTATTGGCTTCCTGAAACATTCTCTGATCTTCTTCGGATGTTCCATCTGGCATACCAGCACCAACGTGGAAAACTTTCACAGCAGTAAGCCAGAGTGTCGATTTCAATTGCCACCTCTTAAAGTGCACACCGGTAAAATTGTCAGGCCTTAGTGCATCAGCGGATCCAGTCATAGTTAACCCAGGAATTTGCAGACAATTAGGTTTTTGAATTGCTGAAAGATTAGGCGAATTTATGATTAATTCTAGAAACTAATTCATAACTAGTATAAAAAATAGCATGCAACAATCTAGCATACTAAATGAATAGGAAAACCAGCATAACAGTATCATACATGTAACTACAACTACAGGTAGGGACATGAACAGATCACGATGGACGTACTGTTCGTTAGATGCTGCAGGAGCGGCATTTTTCATGACGATGTTGGCGACGATCTATTGCTGATGGCATTGAAGACGACGATGAGTAGCACCACCTGACTTAAATGGAAGACGACCCACGATGACGAACTTGAGCAGTCGCGTACAACGCTTCTCAAAAACATAATTTGTCCACCGAGCCCGGTGATGGAGTCATGTACCTAGGGTAGGGTCACAGACCTGATCTAAGTACCCTGCCCAAGGACATCCTTAGAAGAGATCACCTTCCAGTCGACCTACGAGGGACTCACTCGACTGACTTGAAGGACTCGACCACGAAGACTCACTCGACCACCAGAAGGTCAAGAGGCACTCTGCACTGCAACGGTCTGTAATTAAGTAGACTTTATGATAGTAAAGACACTTTATGTGGGGCGTTACCAGTAACGCCCCGGACTTAACGCACCTTAAACCCTCTCCTACGTGGGCTGGCTGGGGTCCTGGCGCACTCTATATAAGCCACCCCCCTCCACAGGTAGAAGGGTTCGGCACCTTGTAATCCATATACACATAATCCACTCGACCGCCTCCGGGCTCCGAGACGTAGGGCTTTTACTTCCTCCGAGAAGGGCCTGAACTCGTACATCTCTTGTGTTTACAACCTCTCCATAGCTAGAACCTTGCCTCTCCATACCTACCCCCACTCTACTGTCAGACTTAGATCCACGACAGTTGGCGCCCACCGTGGGGCGGGTGTTTTACGATTTTGTGGAGAAGTTGCGATTCTTCCGAGTACTTTCATCATGGTAGCTGCTGGAGTTTTGGTCGAGGGTCGAGAGATTCGTCTCGGTGCTCTCACCTTCGTCGCCGACAACTCCGCCTGGCTCCAGGAGGCTCCACTCGACGTCGATGCGCTCCCCGTCCGCGGTGCGACGCATTTTCGCGCATGTGTCTGCGGCGTTCTGCTGCGGCAGCCGTCGACCCCATATCGGTCGACTCCCCTATCGACCGCCCTCCCGGTCTCTCGCCAGCGCAAGCGCTCGGGTCGGTCGAGGCTTCAGCGGTGGGTGAGACACGCGGTGGCTCGCCAGACGGCCACCACCCAAGTTGCGGCAATCGAGCCCGACGAATCTCTCTACGGCCTGTTCGATCTGTCGACTGGCTCCGTAGAGACTGCATCCGAATGCGATAGCAGTGATCCAGCGGCGGAAATCCTGATGGTCGACGGGCCTCGCAGCCCCCCTGGCTTCGCCCGTGATGGTGGGGCAGGCGACGGAGGCGACCCTGCACGAGACCACGAAGAGTACCAGCCCGAGCCACTCGACTCTCTGCAAAGAGAAGAACTTCGCCGCAGGAACATGGATGCCCTGCATACTCCCATCGCAGGAGAAACCCCCGAGGCTCGCGCCTTGGAGGAGGCACGTTTGGCCAATTTGGCCGAACGCGCTCGCCTAGAGAATCTTCAGCGAGCACTGGACGATCGCGTGCGGCAACGAGTTCCCGACGCCAATCGATGTCAACTCTTCCCGCCGACTCAGGTATATCGAACCCCAATCCAGAATTTAGCAGCTGCGACCCGTATAGCAGGGTCCATTCAGCCCTCTCAGTCGGAAGCTGGCAGAGGCTTGATGCAGATCAGGGATCTGCTCCGGGCGGCAGGAGATCAGAATTCAGCCGTGTCGCAGTCGCGCAACAGAATTCACAGTCGATCCGTCGCTGCGAATACGGTTCAGTCAGCTCACAGCCCCAGATCGCCTCCGCGGCGTGAAGGGCGCGAGAATCGGCGAGACCAATATGGAGACCGACACGAACGAGATGATAGGCGTTGAGTGCCCAATTCCCCTCCGAGGGGTGGGTCTTACGCTCCTCGGCAGCAAGATGACAGACGTCAGCTCAGTGCGGGGCGAAGAGTTCCAGTCGACCCCAAAGAACCAGGCTTCGACGCGCGATCCATTATCGTGCAAGGCTTGGTCGACCGGAACAGAGCCCATCGAGGTGGACTCGACAGAGATGCGCCTACGAGCAGTCGAGTGCACGTTTCTGGTCCGGAATGTTTCAGCAGAGCTATCAGAGCCGCAGTGATTCCTCCCAATTTCAGGTTGGCAACAGGAGTCAGCAAGTTCACCGGTGAGTCTAAGCCTGAAACTTGGCTTGAGGACTACCGAGTGGCAGTTCAGATTGGTGGTGGGAATGACGAGGTGGCCATGAAGCATTTGCCCCTCATGTTGGAAGGTTCTGCCAGAGCGTGGTTGAATCAGTTACCTCCTAGCAGCATTTACACTTGGGAAGATCTGTCCCGAGTGTTCGTCAGAACGTTTGAAGGAACTTGTAGGCGACCGGCTGGATTGACGGAGTTGCAAGTCTGCGTGCAGAAGACCAATGAGACTCTCAGGGAGTATATTCAGAGATGGATCACTTTGCACCATACTGTGGAGAATGTGTCTGATCATCAGGCAGTCTGCGCCTTTAAGGATGGTGTCAAGAACAGAGAATTGAGTTTGAAATTTGGTCGAACCGGTGACATGACCTTGAGTCGGATGATGGAAATTGCTACCAAGTACGCCAATGGTGAAGAAGAAGACCGACTCCAAAGCGGCAAGCACAAGCCGAGCCAGTCGGAGAAGGGAAACACCAGTCGGAAACAGAAGCGGAAGGCTGAACCGGCAGCTCCTGGAGAGGCTCTGGCCGTGGCTCATGGAAAGTTTAAGGGGAAACCAAAAGGATCCTGGAACCCTAAGAAGGTAAAGGATAAAGAAGGGAACGACGTGATGGATATGCCATGTCACATCCACACGAAGAAAGACGAAGAGGGGAATATCATTTACCCAAAGCATACCACTCGCCAATGTCGACTCCTGATCCAACAGTTTCAAGGAAAATAGTCTAAAGACAAGGAAAAGGAGTCGGACAAGGCCGAAGACAAGGAGGACAGTGAGGAAGGATATCCGCATGTCTACTCCACTCTGATGATCTTTGCAGATGTGGAAAGCAAGATTCGATTGAAAGTCATTAACCGCGAGGTGAACATGGTTACCCCAGCAAAAGCAAATTATCTGAAATGGTCCCAAACACCCATCACATTCGACCAATCTGATCACCCGACTCATATTGCCACCCCTGGGAGGCAAGCTTTGGTGGTCGATCCAGTTGTCGAAGGCACTCGACTGACAAAAGTGCTGATGGACGGTGGTAGCGGGCTGAATTTGCTGTATGCAGACACACTGAAAGGAATGGGCATTTCGATGTCCCGACTGAGCACCAGTAACATGAGCTTTCATGGAGTTATACCAGGGAAGAAAGCCGAGTCACTCGGCCAAATAGCTCTGGACGTGATGTTTGGTGATTCGAAACATTTTCGCAAAGAGAAGTTGACGTTTGAGGTCGTGGATTTTTAAAGTGCATATCACGCCATTTTGGGGAGACCAGCTTATGCACGGTTCATGGCTCGACCATGTTACGTGTACCTCAAATTGAAGATGCCCGGCCCCAAAGGAGTGATCACTGTCACCGGTGATCGGAAAAAGGCAGAAGAGTGCTTTCAGAAGGGCTCAAAGATTGCTGATTCCCAGGTAACAGCGGTCGAGTTCGAAGAATACAAGCAAAATGCATATCCGAGTGATTTGCTACGATCCAAGAAACCCGCCACAGAATCTGCATTTCAGTCGTCCGGTGAGACGAAGCCTGTTCACATTCACCCGACCGACCCTGATGCAGCTCCGACCCACATCTCCACAACACTCGACTCGAAATAGGAAGAAGCGCTCATCCAGTTCCTCCGTGAGAACTGGGACATTTTTGCATGGAAGCCCGCTGACATGCCAGGTGTTCCCAGGGGACTGGCTGAGCATCGCCTAAGAGTCGACTCATCAGCAAAACCAGTCAAAGAGCATCTTCGGCGGTCCGCCGTCCAGAAGAGAAAAGCCATTGGTGAGGAAGTGGCTCGACTGTTGGCGGCAGGATTTATCCGAGAGATATACCACTCCGAGTGGCTCGCTAATGTCGTCATGGTTCCTAAGAAGGACAAGTCGCTCCGAATGTGCATTGATTTCAAGCACATCAACCGGGCCTGCCCGAAAGATCATTTTCCTCTCCCTCGCATAGATCAAATTGTTGACTCGACCGCGAGATGTGAGAGATTGTATTTTCTAGACGCCTACTCCGGGTACCACCAGATCCGTCTGTACGGACCCGACGAG
Organism: Triticum dicoccoides; assembly: GCF_002162155.2. Taxonomy (NCBI): domain Eukaryota; kingdom Viridiplantae; phylum Streptophyta; class Magnoliopsida; order Poales; family Poaceae; genus Triticum; species Triticum dicoccoides. Next base: position 656,679,042 of record NC_041388.1, on the reverse strand, counting down.
GTAAAAACAGCTTTCATCACTCCATTCGGGTGCTTCTGCTATATCACCATGCCATTCGGCCTCAAGAATGCCGGAGCCACATTTATGCGAATGATTCAGAAGTGTCTACTCACTCAAATCAGTCGGAATGTGGAAGCGTATATGGATGATATCGTCGTCAAGTCACGAAAAGGTTCCGACCTGCTCGCTGACCTCGCCGAAACATTTGCCAACCTCAGAAGGTATGATATCAAGCTCAATCCATCAAAGTGCACATTCGGAGTTCCTGGTGGCAAGTTACTCGGTTTTCTCGTTTCCGAGCGAGGGATCGATGCTAATCCAGAAAAGATAGGCACTATTCTCCGAATGAAACGCCCTGTGCGAGTGCACGATGTCCAGAAGCTTACTGGATGCTTGGCCGCATTAAGTCGATTCATCTGACGACTCGGTGAAAAGGCATTGCCTCTTTACCGACTGATGAAGAAGGCAGACAAGTTCGAGTGGACTCCAGAAGCTGATGCAGCATTTGCCGAGCTAAAAGCTCTGCTCTCCACCCAGCCGGTGCTTGCTGATCCAATCAGCAAAGAGCCTCTGTTGCTCTATATCGCAGCCACAGGACAAGTCGTCAGTACTGTGCTTACGGTCGAGCGGGAAGAAGAAGGAGAAGCTTTCAAAGTTCAGTGTCCAGTGTATTATTTGTCTGAAGTCTTGACTCCATCCAAGCAAAGATATCCTCATTATCAGAAGCTTGTGTATGGAATATACATGACCACAAAGAAGGTTGCTCATTATTTCTCTGATCATTCCATCACAGTCGTCAGCGATGCTCCACTATCAGAGATTTTGCACAACAGAGATGCAACTGGTCGAGTGGCTAAATGGGCGATTGAACTTCTTCCCATTGATATCAAGTTTGAGGCAAAGAAAGCCATTAAGTCCCAGGCAATAGCAGATTTCCTCGCCGAGTGGATTGAACAGCAGCAGCCGACTGAAGTTCACTCGGAGCATTGGACCATGTTTTTTGATGGCTCTAAGATGTTGAATGGTTCCGGTGTTGGGGTTGTCCTGGTTTCCCCCAGAGGAGATAAGCTCAGATATGTGCTCCAGATTCACTTTGATTCCTCCAACAATGAGGCAGAGTATGAGGCCCTCTTATACGGATTGCGCATGGCCATTTCACTCAGCGTCCGTCGCCTGATGATCTATGGCGACTCAGATTTAGTGGTCAACCAAGTGATGAAGGAGTGGGACGTGAGAAGCCCAGCCATGACTGGATACTGCAGTGCAGTGAGGAAGCTGGAAAAGAAGTTCGAGGGGTTGGAGCTCCATCATATACCCCGACTAAAAAATCAAGCAGCTGATGATCTAGCAAAGATAGGTTCCAAGAGAGGGGCCATTCCGAGTGGTGTGTTCTTGGAGCATATACACACTCCGTCAGTCAAAGAAGACCCTTTCACCAAAGAAGCTCCATAGCCCAAGAGTGCCACAGATCCGACTGAGGTTGAAGTCCCAGCAGTAGTCGACTTGGTCATGGAGGTCTTGGTGGTCATTCCCGACTTGACAGTTCCGTATATCGCGTATATCCTGAGAAAAGAGCTTCCGGAGGATGAGGAAGAGGCTCGACAGATCGTCCGTCGATCTAAAGCCTTTACCGTAATCAAAGGACAGTTATATAGAGAAAGCGCGACTAGAGTTGGTCAGAAGTGCATAACACCAGAAGAAGGTCGAATCATCCTTAATGATATCCACTCGGGAACCTGTGGTCATCATGCGTCCTCTCGGACCATCGTGGCCAAAGCATACCGAGCCGGATTTTACTGGCCAAAGGCAAATGAGATGGCAAAGGAAATAGTGGATAAGTGCGAGGGATGTCAGTTCTACTCGAATATGTCGCACAAGCCTGCATCAGCTCTGAAGACCATTCCACTCGTCTGGCCTTTCGCAGTATGGGGGTTGGACATGGTCGGTCCTTTGAGAATAGGGCGAAGTGGCTTCACGCATGTACTGGTGGCAGTCGACAAGTTCACCAAGTGGATTGAGGCTAAACCAATCAAGAACCTTGACGCCGGTGCTGCTGTTAGCTTCATCAGGGAACTGATATTCAGATATGGAGTCCCGCACAGCATCATTACGGATAACGGGTCGAACTTTGACTCGGAAGAATTCAGGGATTTCTGCAACTCTCAAGGCACACGAGTCGACTATGCTTCGGTCGCCCATCCGCAGACGAATGGACAAGCAGAGCGAGCCAATGGCCTGATTCTCAAGGGATTGAAACCCCGACTGATGCGTGATCTCAAGCATGCAGCTGGAGCTTGGGTCGACGAACTTCCCTCGGTGCTTTGGGGACTGCGGACCACACCTAATCGGTCGACCGGAAGAACTCCATTCTTCTTGGTCTACGGAGCTGAGCAGTCTTGCCGAGTGATCTTCTCCACAATGCTCCTCGAGTTGAGATATACAACGAAGCAGAAGCTGAACAAGCGTGGCAGGACACAGTCGACCTTTTAGAGGAAGAAAGGGAGATGGCTCTGATCCGATCGACCATCTACCAACAAGATTTGCGTCGTTTCCACGCCAGAAATGTGAGGGGTCGAGCCTTCCAGGAAGGAGATTCAGTTCTCCGAGTGGATCAGAAGAAACACCACAAGCTTGCTCTTTCTTGGGAAGGACCCTTCATGGTCACCAAAGTCCTCCACAACGGGGTGTACCGTCTTTACAACGTCGAACACAATATCGACGAGCCCCGAGCTTGGAACGCGGAACTACTCCGCCCGTTTTACACTTAAGTTTATCACTCGGATGAGTTGCAATAAAGTACTCCTGTAGTTCATGGATTTCAAAATAATAGTGTCATAGTTCCTCCATAATTTTTGTCACTTTTTATTTTGTCCAATAAAATTTTCCCCTCAGTGGGTGACTTAGCCGCGAATCCGTTTCGCCTAAGTTTGTAAAAATCCTTACCGAGTGGTGAGCCAGACTCCCACTCAGAGGCTTAGTTGCGAATCCGTTTCGCCTAATATTAAATAAAATCCTACCGAGTGAAGAGCAAACCTCTCACTCGGGGGCTTAGCTGCAGCCCAGTGCTCGCCTAAGTTACCAAAATCCTACCGAGTGGTAAGCCAGACTTCCACTCGGAGGCTTAGCTGCAGTCCAAGTACTCGCCTAAGTTATAAAAATCCTACCGAGTGGTAAGCCAGACTTCCACTCGGAGGCTTAGCTGCAGTCCAAGGACTCGCCTAAGTTACCAAAATCCTACCGAGTGGTAAGCCAGACTTCCACTCGGAGGCTTAGCTGCAGTCCAAGTACTCGCCTAAGTTATAAAAATCCTAGCGAGTGGTAAGCCAGACTTCCACTCGGAGGCTTAGCTGCAGTCCAAGTACT
>NC_041388.1:656644220-656674728 GCF_002162155.2 Triticum dicoccoides | reverse complement strand
AGTGCTCGCCTAAGATATAAAAATCCTACCGAGTGAAGAGCAAACCTCTCACTCGGGGGCTTAGCTGCAGCCCAGTGCTCGCCTAAGATATAAAAATCCTACCGAGTGAAGAGCAAACCTCTCACTCGGGGGCTTAGCTGCAGCCCAGTGCTCGCCTAAGATATAAAAATCCTACCGAGTGAAGAGCAAACCTCTCACTCGGGGGCTTAGCTGCAGCCCAGTGCTCGCCTAAGATATAAAAATCCTACAGAGTGAAGAGCAAACCTCTCACTCGGGGACTTAGCTGCAGCCCAGTGCTCGCCTAAGAGGATTAAGGAATAAGTCGACTGCAGTGAGCGTCTTACTTTGAACCTGCAAAAGACATTTCAAGCCAAAAGCAATCATATGCAAACATCAAATTCAAGTTCGGAACGACACCTAAAGGAACCGAAAGTGCTCAGGCGCTAAGCCTGTTAAGGTTTATCGGTTACAACTCCACTCGGCATACCGAGGCAAATTTAAAGCGTCGAGCTTAAAAGAAGTTTTTTACTCCTCCTGTGGAGGGCTGGAAGGTGCAACAAACTCATCAAGATCAATTCCGTCTGCGATCCGAGTGGCAGCAGCAATGAAAGTTTCCATAAAGGACCTGAAGTCGTGTTTCTTGGTGTTGGCCACCCGGAGGGCCGCCAGCTTGTCTTCTCGCGCATCTTTGCAGTGGACTCGGGCCAGACACAGAGCAACATCTGCACCGCACCGAGCCGAAGACTTTTTCCACTCCTGTACTCGACCAGGGACCGTGTTTAAGCGAGCCATCAGTGACTCGAGGTCATGTTGGAGTGTCTCCCTGGGCCAGAGCGTTGAGTCGATGCGAGATGTGGCGACCTTCAGCCTTGCAAGATAGTCCACGACAGCTGCAACATGGGACTCCAGTCGTAAAACATTCATGGCAACTTCGTCGTTCACCGGAGAGTTGACGGGGTCAAGGTTTGGTTCCAGTCGGCTAGTCTCTTCTTCAAAGTCTTGACAAAATTCTGCAAGGGCGATCACCGAGTCAAGGCAATGGTCGAATGGAAAAATCAAAGTTGAAAATGATTGTTGAGCATAAAGGTTTACCTTCAAGCATAAGGAACAGCTTCTTGGCAAGACCACTCAGGAAGGCCTCCAGATCATTTTTCTTCTCAAGAGCAGCTTTCAGATTGGTATTTCCTTGTTCAAGCTTGGTGACTGAAGCTAACTTCTCGTCGGCAAGCTTGATCTTCTCAGCTAGTTCAAGGTCTTTTTTCTGTTGGGCCTCCTTCACCTTACCTGCAAGTTACAGCAAGATCAGATTTTGAAACAAATAAAGGGAAAAAGCAGTCGTCGAGGTCTCACCAAACATACATTTGGTCTCCTCCTTTGCCTTCGACAGATTCTCCTGAGCCAGCTTCAAATCCAGCTCGAGCTGGATGTGCTTGTTTTCCAGCTCAGTGTAGCGAGCCGCAAGGTCACAGGACCTCTGCGAAGAATCAATCGACTAAATGTTACAGATAATTCATTTCCGAGTGGAAAAGGGAAAATCATGCGTTTCTAAGACTATAGCCGAATACAAGCATTCGACCGTAGTCTCGGGGACTACACCCAGTGGGTGCACTCAGCGTGCCCCCACTAATCCTATTGAAGACAGAGTCGACCAGTCGACCTCAAAAAAACAAGATGTATTCTTTAAGACTTTAATCGACTGCAAGCAGTCGACCACAGTCTCGGGGACTACACCTAGTGGGTGCACTCAGCGTGCCCCCATCGGTTTGCGAAATCCAGTCGCCATAGTCGAATGACGGAAAGACTGAACTTATAAAGCCTAAGGCCGACTGCCAGCAGTCGACCTTAGCCTTGGGGACTACACCCAGTGGGTGCACTCAGCGTGCCCCCACCGGTTTGCGAAATCCAGTCGCCATAGTCGAATGACGGAAAGACTGAACTTATAAAGCCTAAGGCCGAGTGCCAGCAGTCGACCTTAGCCTTGGGGACTACACCCAGTGGGTGCACTCAGCGTGCCCCCACCGGTTTGCGAAATCCAGTCGCCATAGTCGAATGACGGAAAGACTGAACTTATAAAGCCTAAGGCCGAGTGCCAGCAGTCGACCTTAGCCTTGGGGACTACACCCAGTGGGTGCACTCAGCGTGCCCCCACCGGTTTGCGAAATCCAGTCGCCATAGTCGAATGACAGAAAGACTGAACTTATAAAGCCTAAGGCCGACTGCTAGCAGTCGACCTTAGCCTTGGGGACTACACCCAGTGGGTGCACTCAGCGTGCCCCCACCGGTTTGCGAAATCCAGTCGCCATAGTCGAATGACGGAAAGACTGAACTTATAAAGCCTAAGGCCGACTGCCAATAGTCGACCTTAGCCTTGGGGACTACACCCAGCGGGTGCACTCAGCGTGCCCCCGCTAACACGGAGTTTAAATCGACACACCCACTGGGTGATTACTATAAATTCTGGAAAGAAAAGTTTTTGATAGCATATCCTAACAGAACAAGCGGTGGTCTACTGACCTGAACATTGCTTTGAAGGGCGGATGGTCTTTAACTGCTCCATCATGATCCCTGCCTGGCGTATCGCCTCCTTCGCGGCGCCAGCTTGGTCCTCTGGGACGTGGTGCGTCGTGAAGAGGGAGGGTTGCAGAGCACTCGTCAGTGGATCTGCGAAGGACACAGTGTGTCGAGTGGTGTTCTCCTCCTCCGCGACCAGAGTCTCAGGCACCGTCACATCCTGGGGCACCTGCCGGCAGACGCTTTCCTACTCCTTCTGTGCTTCAGCGGTTCCTCATCTTCATCATCATCAGGGAGAGTGATAACAACATTGGATGGAGCTACAGAAAAGGATCAGAGTTAGAGATCATGAGCCAGTCGACTAGAAACGGTGTTAAGAGTATAGTACCAGGTCTTGAGGTTGCTGCGTCCTCCATATCATGGTCGTCAGCCCGGGCTGAGGTCTCAGAAGTAGCAGCACTGCAACTCCAAAGAATCAGTCGACTGACTCCAGTGCCAACCAGAGATAAAGTTCGCACAAAACAAGAAGACTTAAGCAGCATGATTACCCTGAGATGGTGGGGATGGACACCTTCATCTTCGGTAGGAGCTTGGTCGGCTTTGACGGGGCCGCCCTGGGCTGCTTCGACGCCTTTTCAGTCGGCGCCGGAGAGGTGGTCCGAGGGCGCTTGGTCGACTGTGTAACAGTCGCAACCCCCTTGCCACGTTCAGTCGCAGGGTCATGGACAAGCTTCGACCGCCTTTCCGAGCGCGGTGGTGCGACCTCCTCCTCCTCCTCCTCTTCCTCGTCCTCATCGTCATCATCATCATCGTCATCATCATCATCATCATCCTCAGCGGCGTCTGAGTCCCACTCCTCCTCCTGGCTCTCGCCCCCGCTCGCTTCTCCCTCCTCGGTCGGAGCCTGTGCTCCATTGGGCATCGAGTACAGCTCAGTGAGGGCCTGGTAGACGTCAAGACAAAGATCAGTCGACCGATCGGCAGAGAAAACAGAAATAAATGTGACGAGAATACAATGGGAAGTGGAGCAGACATACCTTGTTTGGATCACTGTGGCAGTCGAGTGGAGGAATCCTTCTGGCTCCGCGAGGGTTATCCTTGTTTCCAGTAATAGCGGCCATCCACCTTTCCAGAGTGGCATCGTCGACTGCTTCTGGATTGACCCGAGTCACATCCTCAGTCCCGCAGTACAACCACATGCAATGGCTCCGGAACTGAAGAGGCTGGATACGACGCCTAAGAAAAACCTCCAGGAGATCCATACCCGTCACTCCCTCCCGAACCAACTGAACTACACGCTCCATCAGCATCTTCACGTCAGCTTTCTCCTCCGGAATCACCTTCAGAGAGGAGGGCTTGTTCACTCGGCCCATGATGAACTGAGGGAGTCCACTCGACTGCCCCGGCGTCGACTGATCCTGGCAGTAGAACCAGGTCGACTGCCAGCCTCTGACTGACTCAGGAAATGTCATGGCTGGGAAGGTGCTCTTGTTCCTCACCTGGATCCCCAGACCCCCACACATTTGGACAACTCGGGTTTTTTCGTCGCCTGGGCTCGCCTTCTTCACGGTCTGAGAGCGACACGTGAATATGTGCTTGAACAAGCCCCAGTGCGGTCGACAACCCAGAAAACTCTCACACATGGACACGAACGTGGCAAGGTAGGCGATAGAATTCGGGGTGAAGTGGTGGAGTTGCGCTCCAAAGAAGTTCAAGAAACCACGGAAGAAAATGCTCGGCGGCAAAGAAAATCCGCGGTCGACATGGGTAGCCAGAAGCACGCACTCACCCTCTTCCGGCTGGGGCTGCCACTCTTTCCCCGGAAGCCTCGCAGCTCCATGAGGGATCAGGCCCTCGTTGGCCATGTCGAGGAGATCCTTCTCCGTGATGGTCGACTGGATCCAATCTCCCTGGACCCAGCCTTTCGGTAGGCGAGATCTAGACGAAGACCCGCCATGACTGGTGGATCTCCCCTTCGCCTTCTCCGTCGCCGACGCCTTCTTCGCGCGTTCCAACGCCGCCGTCTTCTCCTTGACCATGGCTGCCAGCGGGACGCGCGAGGGGAAGTTGTGCGGAGGCGAGAGCGAGCGCGTTGGGCGGAGACGAAGGGAACAGAGAGAGAATGCTGAGGCACTGTTCAAAAAACCCTCGCCGGGCGCATTTATAAGATCCCTTCCGAGTGGATGACAGGTGGGCCCGGTCGATCTAATCATATCCTGAACAGTTACGCGGACGCGATACGTGGCGAAAAAAGCGGCGCGGGGATCGAGGCGTCTATGCCCTGTCCCGTCCAAACACCGCGGTCCGCCCCGCTTCGCGCGCTTCCCCAAATTTCGCATCCCGCGGAATCCGCGAACGGCAGATCGGTCTGCCAAACACGGGATTTCCTGCGATCCGTCGCTCGGAAATCGGCGAAGTCCAAAAGATCACTCGACGAAGGAAAGGAATGGATCGAGTCGACTGAAGAAAAGTTGTTCACTATCAACAAAGAGATTTTTTTTCAAAACAACGCATGACCAGTATGCGAAGGCTAATCAGAAACAGCATCAACTCCTTCATCACTCAAGCCTCAATCCATTCGGGGGCTAATGATGGAGTCATGTACCTAGGGTAGGGTCGCAGACCTGATCTAAGTACCCTGCCCAAGGACATCCTTAGAAGAGATCACCTTCCAGTCGACCTACGAGGGACTCACTCGACTGACTTGAAGGACTCGACCACGAAGACTCACTCGACCACCAGAAGGTCAAGAGGCACTCTGCACTGCAACGGTCTGTAATTAAGTAGACTTTATGATAGTAAAGACACTTTATGTGGGGCGTTACCAGTAACGCCCGGACTTAACGCACCTTAAACCCTCTCCTACGTGGGCTGGCTGGGGTCCTGGCGCACTCTATATAAGCCACCCCCCTCCACAGGTAGAAGGGTTCGGCACCTTGTAATCCATATACACATAATCCACTCGACCGCCTCCGGGCTCCGAGACGTAGGGCTTTTACTTCCTCCGAGAAGGGCCTGAACTCGTACGTCTCTTGTGTTTACAACCTCTCCATAGCTAGAACCTTGCCTCTCCATACCTACCCCCCACTCTACTGTCAGACTTAGATCCACGACACCCGGTCAGGCGAGCAAGCACATGCATGTCTTCCGTTTCTCTCCTTCACATGTAACTAACCGTGGTGTAGTGAACCCATTATAAAGAGGTCTCATAGTTTCTCATCTTTCGGGGTCTTATTAAACTTTAAAACCATCACTTGCCATTATGCATGTGCCTAGTTTGAAATTTCGTAAATTATTTACGGGCTAGGCCTATTATTTCTACGAAATATGTATATGGCAACTGTGTGGCAGATTGCAAAACTACCACACGACCTCGTGGTGCTTCGATCGGGATCGTGCGACTACTAGCGATATGCGCGGGGGCAGTTGCTCGACTGCGGGCTTGAGTGGCCTGGGCGTTGACCCGCGGGGCTAATTTCGCTTCGCCGTTGTGGTCCTTTACGTCCTCCACCTCGTCAACGGGAAGCTCCGCTGCGACGTCCGTCGTCCTCCTGCGCAACAGCCTGTCCACAGGACCTTGGGACTGACCACGCCATTGTCGTTTTCTCCTCGGTGGAGCCGTTTCCGGCAATCAGTGTCTCCTCACCGGCTTCCTCGTCTATCTCTGTCCAAGTCGATCTCGCATTCGAGCGTGGTGAGAACCGCCGTTCCTCCTCCCGCTCACCCTGGTCGTATGCACCCGAGCGCATGCCGCCATGCATGAGCTTGAGCTCGAGCATGGGTGCTCGGCCGGTGCACACACAGCAGGCACGCAAGGCCGCGCACCGCTGCACCATGCATGTGCTCATCCGCACCCCCGCGCACCCCCAAAACGCCAAAGAAAAGCCTGGTAATTCAGGGTGAAGCTCCGTCGTGAGCAGCAGCCATGGCTACAGACCAAGTAAAGCCTGATGCCTGTCTGCCTATAAAAAACCTCGCGCTGATATGACAACATTAAACTAACTACTACCAAGTGGCTAGTGCTATGAATCATAACCCAGGCCACCAGGGATCAATCCCTAGTTTTGCCCAATTTTTTTGTATCTCTGATTTTTTTTGCCATGCTTGTGTTGAGCAGTTTGTGGGTGGTAAAAAGAACAGTAGGTAATGAGGATCATTTTGGCCCCTAGAAAAAAATGTTGACAATTACTGTGGTAACAATTTTTTTGAATAAATAGTATGGTAATATATATATACACACACACCTGATAACTTACACACAAATTTCATGGTAACTTTGACTTGAGGAAAGACTTGCTGAAAAGTATAACTCGCTAACTTATTTTTGCGGGGAATAACCTCGCTAACTTATGCCTATATCATGGTAATTTTATGCCTCACAGACTTGATAAATTATGTACAAACATTGATAACTTTGGACAATTTTGACCCAGAAAAAAGAGTTGTTGAAAACATATCCACCGTCATTTTTTGGATAAATAGTGTGGTAACGTATGTAATGCACACCTGATAACTTACACACCAGTCTGGTGGTAACACTGACTCCGGAAAAGAGTTACTGAAAAGCATAACCTCGCTAACTTTTTTTTGCGGGGAATAACCTCTCTAACTTAAGCTCATATCATGGTAATTTATGCTTCACAGACTTGATAAATTATGTACAAACATCGAAAACTTTGACCCAATAAAGTGGTGTTAAAAATGTGCCTCCGATATTTTGTGTAAATAATTTGGTAATATAAACATCGCATACCCCATAACTTACATACAAACACCTTGGTATCTTTTTGATCCGGGGAAAAAAGTTATTGAAGTACATGCCCCGGCTAACTTATGTGTAAATAGTATGGTAATATATGTCCCGCATACCCAATAACTTGCACACAAATACCCCGATAACTTTAACCAATGATGTAAATAATTGTTGAAAAATATAACCACCCGATAACATATGTGAAAATAACACAATAATTTACAAACCGTATACCCGATAAGTTACATACAAAAATCACGGTAACTTCAACCAAGAAGGTAAAATTCTGTTGAAAAACATATCCCCTAATAACTTCTATGAAATATCTATTTGGCACACCAGATCGTTTTGACAAAACTGCCGAACGACCTGACTGCCCTTCGATCCCGATCGCTAGATCCACACGATGTTCGCTGCCTCCTCCACCCCCACTCGATTCATGGGGGAAACCCAGCCGCGCCCTTTCTTCATCCTCTCTTTCGACTTACTCCCCAATCCCAAACCAACAGCTATCGCTTATGCCAGCGACCTCACCGTCTTGCCCCGTGCTCCGACGCTACCCCTAGCATCTCCACCTCCTATTCCCTCACCCTATCATCCTATCTGAGGCCCCAAATCGAGCATCCAGGTCAGCCGGCGGCTAGATCCACCACAGCCACTGCGGTACGTCCGGATCCGCGCCCTCATGATGCGACGGGGGTGCTCGAGGATGGTCGCAGCCACATGCACCGAGAAGGGTTCGAGACGACGGAAGGTTGACGACGGAAGTGCTAGAGGGCTCGCGAGCGGCCATGGGTGAACCATCTTGCCCAAGTCTAGACGCGGTTGTTCAAGTACAATGATACCCGGACGGGGAAGTTGAGCATTGTTGCTGGAATGGCACTATCGTACCCATATCTGTATGCGGCTCAAACAAATTCAGCGCTCCACTTGCAGGTGTTCAAGATGCCACTGGATACCAAACGAACAAAGTTATTTGAAAAACATACCCCTGTTAACTTATGTAAAATAGCATGCTAATATACGAACAACATGGACAATAACTTACATACAAACACCTAGGTATATTTGACCAAAGGGGGAAAAGTTGTTGAAAGCCATACCCCGGTAACTTGTACGAAAATAGCACGGTAAAATATGAACCGTATACCTGATAACGTATGTACAAATGCCATGGTAAATTTGACCAAGGGAGAAAAGTTGTTGAAAAACATATCCTCGATAATTTCTATGTAAACTGTATGGTAATAAACCAAATCCATACCTGATAACTTAAGTACAACCATTGCGAAAACGTTTTTTACTGTGGGAAGGGGAAAGGAGTTGTTGAAAAATATACCACGAAAACTTGTATCTAAATAGCATGGTAATATACGAACCGCATACCTATTAACTTAAGTACAAACACCACGGTAATATTTGACCAGAAACATACCCCGGTAACTTCTATGTAATTAGCATGATAAAAGATGAACCTCATACATGATAAAGATGCAGGCACCATGGTATTTTGCATCTGAAAAGGAGGGAAGGGACGCTCGGGTTTGTGAACTATGTGAACCGGTGTGAAACATGTAGAAAAATATATGGAACTAGGGTGCATAGTCCTAATACCCAAACTAGTGGGGCTGCCGGTTTGAATTTTAAGTTACTGACTTTTTTTGTTCAATCTTGTCTCCATAAGATACAATTAGTGTGTAAATTGTTTGCAATCAGTAGAGCTGAGTAGCCCAACTGGAGGGGTGGACGTGGGATCGAAGGGTAGGAGGTCGCCGTTTCTTTTACCTATTTTTGTGCGGGGATCAGGTGCAGCCCAGAAAATCGGGAAGGACGCGGGATCGAAGGAGACGGATTATTCAGGAGGACGTGGGATCGCAAGGTGGGAGATGAGTTGGTACTTTTACAATCTGTCACACGATTGTCAAATATCACTGTCCTTATTTCTAACATATATGTCCATTTACTTTGTGTACCTATGTGTCGATTATTTCGTCTAAGACGCGCTCGCTGCCGCTCCATAACCTTGCGACCGGACTTGCTCTCGGAGGTATCCGAGAGAGCGTGTGGCGAACAAACCTGCGTACGAACCATGCCATGCCACTGTCAGTGGACAACACGACTGATCAACCAAGTTAAGTAAGTCGAATCTGGTAAGGTTGGACCCACCGTCTGTTTGTCTACAGTCTGTTCGCGAAGCGCTTTTTATTCTTGGGGAGCGAGACTTTCTCCCTTGACTCTTGACTCTTGACCTTAGCCGGTTGGGGGCTTCGTCTATTTTCTACTCGTAATATATGACGCCGTGAGCTGCTAGCTTCTTCCATGCCGTTTCGTGGGCCCTTCCGTCCAACAGCCGTATGGATGGATGAGGCCAGCGCACACGTACGTACACGTCAAACTGCGCGCCCTAAACGCTCCCAGCTCCCCCTACTGCTACTAGGACTAGCCAAGCGAAACGATATGGACAGCCGAGTCGCCGGCCGGTGGCGACGTCGACCCCGACGTGGGGCACACGCGACCTGCCCCCTCAAGACTCCACTATATAAACACCAACCATGCGCACACCGGACACCAGAGGCTGTAAGACAATAAGTTTTGGGGAACCAGCACAACCCTCTAGAGGTGGCTTATATCATTATATATAATGGTTGTGTTACAATATGTACCATATACGTACATAAGTACAGAAGCTATACATAGTCTAACACCCTCCCTCAATCTTAGCCACTTTCTAAAGAACTGAGAAGGGTAAGATTGCGCCTACAAGCCTCAAACTGTGGCAGCGGTAAAGGCTTAGTGAAGATGTCTGCAAGTTGATCCTTAGATGAGATAAACTTGATCTGGAATTGCTTCTGTGATACACGTTCCCGTACAAAGTGATAGTCAACTTCAATGTGTTTCATTCGGGCATGAAATACTGGATTTGCAGAAAGGTATGTAGCACCGATGTTATCACACCAAAGAATAGGAGGCTGTGGTTGAGACAAACCCAACTCCTGAAGCAAAGACTGCACCCAAATAATCTCTGCAGTAGCATTTGCCACAGCCTTGTACTCAGCTTCAGTACTGCTACGTGACACAGTAGCCTGTTTCCGAGCACTCCAGGCGATCAAATTAGAGCCAAAGAATACTGCATAACCCCCCGTGGATCGCCTGTCATCTGGGCTACCAGCCCAATCTGCATCAGAGAAGGCCGAAAGGACCCGAGAGGAAGTCGGCCGAATATGCATACCAAATGTCAGGGTGAACTGAACATAACAAAGAATGCGTTTAACAGCAGCCCAATGAGTATCTCTGGGAGCCTGAAGATACTGGCAAACCCTGTTAACAGCATAAGAGATATCTGGTCTCGTGATCGTCAAGTACTGAAGTCCACCAACAATGCTTCTGTACTCTGTGGCATCCGCAGGAGACAAAAGCTCACCATCAACAGCTGTTATCTTGTCGGTAGACGACATGGGTGTGGTGGTCGGTTTGCACTTCAGCATGCCAGCTCTCTGTAACAACTCCAAGGAGTACTTCTTCTGCGTAAGGACAAGACCATTAGCACGAGAAGTGACCTCAACTTCAAGAAAGTAGTGAAGCTTCCCAAGATCTTTGACCGCAAAATCAGCACCAAGAGAGCAGACAAGAGCATCAGCAGCATACTGAGAAGAGCTGACAAGGATAATATCATCGACATATACCAAAAGATACATAGTGACTTCTGGCTTCTGTAGAAGAAATAACGAAGTGTCAGCAGTAGACGGCACAAACCCATGAGCACGAAGGGCAGAGGCAAGACGGGCATGCCAGGCACGAGGAGCTTGCTTCAAACCATATAGTGCTTTGGAAAGACGACAGATATAGTCAGGACGATCAGGATCAGAGAAACCAGGCGGCTGTTTCATATAAACCTCTTCCTCCAAAAATCCATGTAGAAAAGCATTCTGCACATCAAGTTGACGAAGTGACCACCCACGAGAAACAGCAATGGAGAGAAGAAGCCGAATAGTGATAGGCTTGACGACAGGACTGAAGGTGTCCTCATAGTCAAGACCATGACGCTGCCGAAAACCGCGAGCAACAAGTCGCGCTTTGTAACGCTCAATAGATCCATCCGAATGCTTCTTCACTTTGAATACCCATTTTGAGTCAATAACATTTACCCGTGGTGGTGGAGGAACGAGAGTCCATGTCTTGTTACGAAGAAGAGCATGAAACTCCTGCTCCATAGCCTCTCGCCAATGTGGAATGCGCAGGGCAGCCTGATATGAGCGAGGCTCAGAAGATGGATCCGCAACAGCAGCAGCCAAACAAGCAGCCAACCAAGCAACCGTACCATCCTTACGTTCCTTAGGTTTGAAAATGCCACTGCAACTGCGTGTATGTGGTCGGGACACAGGAACCACCGAGGTCGACGGAGCAGCCTGCAACGGGCTGGAGGACGGCGACGTTGACGAGTCAGCCGGTGACGAGGAGCCAGTCACGGTAGCCTCGGACTCGGTTGGCGAAGAAGGCCCACCCACCGGCGAAACCGGCAGAGCAGACGAAGCACCTGGCGACTCCGGCATCACAGACCGGGCCGATGGCGAGCTCGGCATAGTGGGCCGTGGCGCGGCCGGTGTCGCGGGCCGATCCGCTGATGAAGGCGACGTGAGGACCCGAGCCGCGGGCGAAGGCGACGTGAGGACCCGAGCCGTGGGCGAAGACGGCGTGACGGGCCAAGCCGCGGGCGACTCGGCGGCCGCTGGCGAAACGGACCGAGCAGTGGAGATGCTCGGCGCGACGGGCTCGTCGGGTGACCATGCATGGGCACGCGAATCGATGCCATGCAACATAGGGCGATCGACGTGCCCACCAGAAGACGACGATGATGATGGTGAATCCTCCAACAGCTCCAAACGAGCTCCACGTCCAGTTCCTGCACCATGGTTAGGTAACAGCAAAGGAGAGTATGCAACATCATCAAATTGGTCAGAAGCAACAGAGGATGAATGCAGGGATGGTGGTTCGACAGTGGACACAGGAAGGTTGGCAAAGGGAAAAACATGCTCATCAAACACGACGTTCCGAGATATATAGACACGATTAGTGGGAACATGAAGACATTTGTAACCTTTATGAAGAGAGCTATAGCCAAGAAAAACACACTTCTTAGAACGAAACTCAAGCTTGCGCTTGTTATATGGACGAAGATGCGGCCAGCAAGCACACCCAAATACCTTGAGAAAGGTATAATCAGGTTGTTCATTAAGGAGAACCTCAATGGGAGTCTTCATGTTTAAAACACGAGTAGGAGTACGGTTGATGAGAAAGCATGCAGTGGTGAAAGCATCACTCCAAAACCGAAACGGAACAGATGCATGGGCCAAAAGAGTAAGACCAGCTTCAACAATATGACGATGCTTACGTTCGACTGAACCATTCTGCTGATGTGTATGTGGACATGCTAAACGATGAGCTATCCCAAGCGATTGAAAGAAAGAGTTGAGGTTGCGATACTCGCCCCCCCAGTCTGACTGGACATGAACAATTTTGTGCTTGAGAAGACGTTCAACATGTTTTTGAAACTGAACAAAAATATCAAACACATCAGATTTGCGTTTAATAAGGTAAAGTCAGGTAAAGCGACTATAAGCATCAACGAAACTGATATAGTAATTATGACCACTGACAGAAGTCTGAGCAGGACCCCATACATCTGAAAACACAAGTTCTAAAGGATGTTTTACCTCACGACTGGACTCCAAAAAAGGAAGTTGATGACTCTTCCCCTGCTGACAAGCATCACACACTGCTACATCTTTATGACTAGACAAACTAGGAAGCTCATGACGACGCAAAATATGACGGACAATAGGTGTGGCCGGGTGACCAAGACGAGCATGCCACTGTGACGGAGAGACCCGAACTCCACTGAAAACACGAGCGACACCAGGATGCTCCAGACGGTAGAGGCCCTGGCACAACCGCCCACTAAGAAGAATGTCCCTCGTGCCCCGATCCTTAATAAAAAGATCAAAAGGGTGAAATTCACAAAGCACATTATTATCACGTGTGAGTTTAGGAACTGAAAGAAGATTACGGGTCACAGATGGAACTCGAAGAACATTGCGAAGCTGAAGACTCCTATTGGCATGTCTAGTGAGAAGAGATGCTTGACCAATATGAGAGATGTGCATACCTGCTCCATTGGCGGTGTGGATCTTGTCGGAGCCATGATAGGGTTCACGAGTGTGAAGCTTCCCCATCTCGCTGGTTAGATGCTCTGTCGCCCCAGAGTCCATGTACCAGTGTGGATCGATGGAGTAGGACTGAGTGTGTCCCCGTTGCTTCTGCGGCGCGGGACGATCAGCCATGGCGACCTGACGGGCATTGTTGCGTGTATCTTTGCCGTCATTGCCAAGACCAAGGAAGCTTCGCTGGAAGCGCTTATGACACTTGGAGGCCCAGTGCCCATCGCGGCCACAAAGCTGACACACACGTGGACAGCCAGCCCCCGGTAAGGTCGCAGTAGGTGGGGGGGCCGAGGCGGGCGACGGTGGCAGCCCCAAGGGAGACCGGGGTGATGAAGAAGAGCGGCCACCCTTGGTGGCGGCGTTGGCCGAGAGGGAGCCAGTGCCCCTGGTGCGGCGAGTCTCGACCCGTTGCTCAGTGAGAAGGAGCCGAGAGAAAACCTCGTGTGCCAGCATGGGTGTCGAGTTGCCCCGCTCGTTGATGATCTCGACTAAGGCATCATACTCCTCATCAAGACCATTGACAATAAACGAGTTGAACTCGGAGTCGGTGAGGGGCTGTCCAATGGAGGCCAATGTGTCGGCGAGGCCCTTGACCTTGTTGTAGAACTCAGTGGCAGTGGAGTCAAGCTTCTGACACTCTCCAAGCTGACGACGGAGTGCAGAGACACGAGCCTGGGACTGCGCTGCAAAGGTGCGCTCAAGGATGGTCCAGGCCTCATGAGACGTCTTCGCGAAGACAACAAGGCCGGCAACTGCCGGCGAGAGCGACCCCTGGATGGAGGAGAGGTTCGCCTGGTCCTGCCCCGTCCAGACGCGATGGGCCGGATTGTAGACCGGACCGTGCACGCTGTCTACCAGCGCGGGTGGGCAGGGAAGCGATCCGTCGACGTAGCCTATCAGGTAGTGACTCCCCAAGAGCGGGAGAACCTGCGCACGCCAGAAGATGTAGTTGTCGGCGGAGAGCTTGATGGTGATGAGATGACCAAAGTGAAACGGCGGCGGCGAAGACAATCCCATCGAGGAGGCTGCCTGGGGTGCAAACACCATGGAGGCAGCCGGAGGCACCGAAGCCGATGCGGGAGGAGGCGGGACCGCAGCCAGGGCGGGCGCCGCAAAGCTCGCGGCCGGTGCGGACGCCGCAAGGCCCGCGGCCGGGGCGGACGCCGCCAACCCCGCCAGCGGGGCAGTGTGATCCGCTTGCGGCAGGAGCGGCGGGACGACGCCTGCGGAGTCCGCAGCGGACGGCGGCGCCGCGGTGTGGACCACGAGGTCACGCCCAAGCGAGGGCGCCGGCGGCGTGGAGAAGACGGAGCCGATGCTCCTTGTCCCGATCGGAGCCGGAACAGAGACGGCATCGAGCGGAAGGTTGAGCAGAGCCGCAAGAGAGGCCGGGAGGAAGCCCGCAGCAGTGGAACCGGTGTTGGCGGCGCTCGACATGGCGGCGGCGCGATCGGTGGCGCGGCGGCGGCGGTGAAGGCGGCGGCGGCTGCGGCGGCGGTGCGGGTATTAGGGTTTAGAAGCGGAAGCCATCGTAACCTAGCGTGATACCATGTAAGACAATAAGTTTTGGGGAACCAGCATAACCCTCTAGGGGTGGCTTATATCATTATATATAATGGTTGTGTTACAATATGTATTATATACGTACATAAGTACAGAAGCTATACATAGTCTAACAGAGGCATCCAACAGCTTCAGGTTTCCTTTGAACCCATCCTGTGTGCCCCCAGTACGTAGTCGATCGTTTCCCAAAGATCCCTCTTATTCGACTCGCAATGACGAAGCAGCAGAGAGCAGAGGCAGCCGACCAGCATGCCGTGACCCTCGCCCTCTCGCTCTGCCTCGGCGCTGTCGCTGACCGCAGCAAGAAGATGCGCCGCGCCGGCGGGGATGAGTTCGTGTGCAAGACGTGCGGCCGCTCGTCCCCGTCGTTCCAGGCGCTCGGCGGCCACCGGACCAGCCACCTGCGCGGCCGCCACGGGCTCGCGCTCGCCCTCACCACCGGCGATCAGTACTGCTCCGTCAAGCCCAAGAGTGCTACTGCTACAGATCAGAAGCAGGCGCACCGGTGCCACATCTGCGGCCATGGGTTTGAGACGGGGCAGGCGCTCGGCGGCCACATGCGCCGGCACCGCGAGGAGGTGGCGCAGGCGCTGCCCGTTCTGCTCGAGCTCTTTATCTAGACCGATTTCAGTAGTTTTAGACTTCTAGTGCAGAGTTTCCGGCATGCGTATGCGTGCACACTTGTAGTGGTTAGGTGTTAACTATTGGTTGGTTCATTACTTTATACGTGTACATATAGAAGTGTGACTTTTTCAGAGATTATATAAGTGGATTCGTTCGTTTACATTGTTTCAACTGAAATTCTCAATTCATTCTTTTTTCTTTTGAACACAAGACAGGCGCAAGCGCACATATATACGTGCATACATTCACCCCTATAAATGTATACACGCACATGCTATCCCTATATGAGCACTTTCGAGAGGCCGAGTCGACATATCATCTTGAGATTTGACGAAGTCATCATAGTCGCCTCGTAGTTGACATAACGTCTCCTCCCACTGAATACATGTCGTCAGAAATCCTGAAATAAATTCATAATAAATGCGAGCACCAGGACTTGAAACCCGGCGAGGCTGACGATACCACTGTCCTCCTAAGCATCCAACGACAGGTTGATTCACACATTTGCAATTGATCCGATCGTAAATTTATTACGAAAAGGCTGTGCAGACGATGGATCGATCGTACGACAGTTGGACGATGCCACATCCAGCCGTCCACTGGACTCCGATGATATGGATGGACGACCTGATGTGCAGCGTCATGCACAAATCGTCCGCGCATCGTCGTCTGCGTAGCAGCGCTCAATTTATTATCTTGCCCGGTATGTGCCCCTAGTTTATTAGCTGCAGTCCCGAAACATGGTGCACTATGAATGAATCTTGTTGGAGTAGGTGTGGGCCGGATGATCTATTCATGAGGAGGTTAAACTTCAAGAGACCATAAAGGGGACACTTTTTTTATGGTAGATTACTTGTTGTACTTTTGCTGTCTTATACAATGCTTACATGATGTTTTTACCAAAACCCAAACCCAAAACTTAAATCCCCCAAAAGACTAGGTAATGAGAGGGTGGTTTCTAATCCATCGCCAAAAATTGAATCATGCATGTAAACACTTGAATTCACTTCCACGGTTCCACCCATGTTATGCATCCATCTGAACACTCCACTTAATCACTCATGTAGACTTTATAATTAAATTCATCACCGCGTTAACCGAAGCTCACAACTTCTTAATTTGAGCTACTCATTAAGCAACATAGCTAACACAAACAACTAATCACCATAATTTGAGCTAGGTTAATGTAGATCAAGTAGTAGAAGGTCTCCTAAAAGACTAAAAATATATAACACTTGCTATGTATAAACAGAGAAACTTAGCTTAGCATAGCATAAGCTTCTCCGTCATAGCCCTATGCATCGAGTCAGAGTCAGAGGATATGACGATGACATCATTTGATGTTGGCCCCTGCCTTTGGTAACCCCTCGTTATCGTTGCTGGCTTCTCCACTACTGTCGCGGCCTCCTTCTTGACGACGACAATGTCATCTTGCAGGTTGTTCCATTCGTTGTCATGCACCCTTACGATAGAGGAGTTCGTGACAGCCTTGGACCCCCATGTATGTGCGAGGCTCCTCGGCAACGAGTTGTTCCATGTTGTAGGAGGCCTTATATTCCTCCATGGTGCGCCGCTCCTCGGTGGTGCGTCATTCCACGCGGTAAGTCTTGATGGAGTTGAGAGGATGATGTTGTCATCCATCAGCTTGTCGTCCTCCTCCTCGAGCTCTCGGTTGGAGCCCGAGCTGGTCGCCACCACCTCCACGACCGTGACCTCACCGAAGTTGTATTAGAAGCAATCAGAAGGCGAGTCACGATGCTAACAAGGTAATTAACTTAGGCAAATTATGCCACGTACGTGGAAACCATTTTCTGCGGGGAAGGGGTTAGTTTAAACGGCATCCAGAGTTTGAGGTTTTATGTTCTTACTGATATTGAAGTTAGGGGGTAAATTACCCAACCTTTATGATTAGTGATATACTGATATGTTCCAAAAAAATGTTTATGATAGTTAAAGACGTTTTCCTGAAAAAATGGACTTAGCGCGCCGTGCTAGATCATCCTAATTGTTTGTAGGGTTTTCATCATTTATGCCACTAGTTGTTTCTATACGCCGCAGCGCACGGCCCACGTCTCTCCTTCACCCCGTCCGGTGCACGCGTACTTGACCATTCGGCAACGCAAAGCTTGTTCTGGTCCAGCTCCCGTAGTTTTGTTCCATATAGCAATGTAGCAGGACCCAGTTTCTTTATTCTTGCTTTTCAGACCCGTCCACATTTCTTCGGCCCAATTAAACAATGTGGTTATGGCGGTTAAGCATTGACCGAACCACCAAATGCAAATGCTCTCCCACATGATGAACGGTAGGAGTGCACTCGCTGCGCAGCCGTCAGCCGTATGCGCTTGCGTAAGAGTAGTTGCGGCAGGCCGCAAAAAGAAAAAAAGGTTACCATTTATTCAGTATCTTTCTTATTCTGGTGCAGCTCCACCCCTGATGTTAGGAGCGCACTCGAGGTTGCGCGGAGCGTTAGTGTTGTGCGAACTAGATGATACCCCGCACGTTGTTGCGGGAATATTTTGCAACATATTTCAATGTGACTTGTTGTATGAAACATGAATATTTGAAGTAATAATATAAAAGGCTAACAATAAAAATACATAGTATAATTTATTGTGCTTGATTACTATATAGTTGTAAAATGTTTATTAAATGTATATAGCATAATAGAATGAAAACCCTCATGTATGTTACATGTTGAGATAAGTCTTTTTTTCATGCATGTCATGATGAAGTGACATACTTGCATGTTGAGAGACATATGATAGTGGGGGTGGGCCTTTTCTCATGCATGTTGTGCAATGATGTGGCATGCTTGCATATTGAGAGAAATAGTTAGTGGGGGCTAGCTATTTAAATATAGAAGATGATCGGATGGCTGTAAGCCTGTAACTTGGAAGAGTCAGGAAATTTTGTGGAGAGTCTGTTATAGATATCTACTACTCCATCCATTCCCAAAAATAAGTTTTTTTAGAGATTTTAACAAGTGACTACATGCAAAGCAAAATAAGTGAATCTATACTCTAAAATATGTCTACATACATTCGTATATTGTAGTCAATTTGAAATATTTAAAAAACTAATATTTAGAAATAAAGGGAGTAGTTGTCTAGGATTTTTCAACCTTTTTGCGACCCTGGCGCGGCACCTAATAATATATGGAGGTGAGGGTGACTTTCTTATATTAGATGTGGGGCCTCGTGTAGGATTTCTATTTACATTTTTTTAAACAGAGGGCAAAAGATTTACCTTATCTATTATGAGTAAGGAGAATAGAGTTTTTTGTGTTTTTTGTGTTACAACACACCCCGCGGTTACTGGTGAATTACTCTCTGGTATGATGGATTTCAACTTTTTTGCGCCTTCGGTGATCCAGTGAGCCACCTCCTCTTTTATGGCGGAAAGGAGAATCCAAGGCGGCCCATGTTCAGTCATGATAAATAACCACCATCAATCCTGTCATTTGCCAGCGCTTATTGTATGGTTCCCCTACGCATGGTATAATCTCTTTTTTGAGCATGCAAGGATTTACATCCAGAAACCTCACTCACGCGTGTCTATGAAACACACCCTAGAGCAAGAGCATATCTCTTTTGCACTTTATTCTTACTTCACAGAGCGTGAGTGAATGTTAGATGTGCCACATGATGCTTAATTCACGGCTGGTCGGTAGGCTTGACAATGGCAAACCATAACAGATGAACAGTTATGTGTTGCCTAGTTCGCAAAATATGAAGAGATTGAAATGTTAGAATATTATTTTGGCATACTCTAGTTTGAGACTTAAATTCACAAAAAGTCCAGATGATATATTTTGGTTTCAATTACGGGGTGTTCCTATGATTTTATTATTACATTGAGAAACTAGCCTTATAAGACAATAATTCACACAATGTTAATATTATGATCCAGAAAATATGACATAATCATTTGAAAATCAGCGACAGTTCTACAAAATATCTAAGAATATAAAGAATATTATTCATAAAACACGTTTACAAAAATATAGTAATTTGAATTATGTGACCTAATCAAAAATATTATCCATGTTTTCAGAAAAAATGATGAGCTAAAAAAACTCTGATTTTTTTTGCAACATGAAATTTATAGGGGGCACCTAGAACTAATCTATCTTTTTTTAAAAGGAGGATGTACCCCCGACGTCTGCATCTGGCCGATGCATGCAACCATTTTATTAATTATTCACAAAGCCTTTACAAGGTAATACATCAATAAGCCTAAAGTCACCATCTTGGCAACATTGGTCGCTACTTCTATCCCCGCGACGAAGGGGTGCCGAATGTCCGAGCCTAATACCAAACAGACATCACACCAACACCTAACATCTAATGTCTGATGCCCCATCCAAGCCATAATACTTGGACAGTGTTACACACCGGTCCGGCACACTTTCAGTGGGCATCACATGTGCACGCTGCAAGGGCCGTCACCTCCTTCATCCGTCTATCCATCCTTAGATTAGATACTAACGCATCGACCTTGCCAGACCTCTGTGCCATCGACGCCACCACGACGCCAGACAGCGTCATTCTCCTGCGCGAGTTCATCGCCACCCATCGGATGCTGAGTCTCCACTGTGCCATGCCGCCGAGATCCACTGCCATCGATGTGTAGGATGAAGCACCGCTCCACCACCTACCGACGACCAACCACCAAGTCGTCCATATGTCCGTCCATCCGATGAATGTCTCCAAAGATGATGCCACCATGGGGGTGACGACGAAGATGTTGCCATCATCCGATCCACGAGGCCCCTCAACGCCTCCAACGAGGGCTATGACGCCCACGGGCGCCGCCGTCAATAGTAGCCTCCTCTAGATCCGAGGTTTCCCCCGGAAACAATGGACTATCTGAGACATAATTATGTCTCATTCACTTGACATCATCATGAAACATGCATTTCGCTGGACAAACCTATCAACAAGAAACAACACGAATCACAGTGCCTTCTAATCGGACGGTAATACATGTCAATGAGACATAACTAAAACCCAGCAAAACAAAAATTTATAATATAACCACTAGTTCTAGCCTCGGGCAAAAATAAACTAAGATGATCCCATACAATGGCCTACCTCATGTATCATCATTCATAGGTTAACAACTAAAAAATTCGGCTCAACTATCCTGCGCAGTCACCACAAGACATTACAAACTAAAACTCTAGCCGAAGCAGACAAACACGCCGGACACAAGACAACTCTCCATTCAGCCATTACCCAAACTAGTTGAGTGCCCGTGCGTTGCCACGGGACAGACATATACCTTTTTCTCTATGTGAGCACACCGAACCACTTCTTCTCCTTTCTGCAGATGTGATGAATCCGTCGTCATGTCCTTGAGTCACGCACTGCCTCCCTCCCCTTACATACTATCCACTCTTGCTGTCTTCTTCTTTACATGCTACCGCCAATGACCGTTTCATCATGATCACCTCTCTCCGACATCATCTCCTCTTGTCACGGTCGCTTAGCACCATCCACTCGTTATCGTCTCCTCCTATATCAGGTTGGGGTTGTGCAACCTCCACATTTATGCGGTGAACACCAGATGCCATGTCACATCGACGCTCACCCCCATCAATTAGGCCATAAAAGAGTAAGGATAGGGCTAGCTATATATATCCATGTGTTGTTGTGGATCACTAATTTTGATTTTCTCGACATGTGGAATAATTAAGTTTGCACTTCAAGTCACACCATTTGTTTCATCATGACACTCCACTAATGTTCGCAATTAAATTAAATTAAATGATAGACCTCACACGCCCCACATTCCATTTTCAACTACTTGCTTTCTCGAACAATCGTCATGCTCGTCAGTGTTAATGAAGCATGACCGTGTCGTTGGTGACATTCCGATCCCCCACAAGAATACAAGGCGTTGTCTTCTTCCTTTCGCTTGCCCTTAGCTCTGCTATCACTTTGAACACAAATAGAAGACTCAAACAACAACGTAAAACAGAATTATATAGTTTTCCCTAGTTAGCATACCTAATTATAGCGAGACACCTCTACTGGCAGGTGTAACTGCATCATCATTTTCTGGCCGCTCGTAGGTAACAACAATTTACATAGAACCAGGATCGTGAATCTTCTTTGCTATGTATGTACCCTCTAGTGTAGAGTTCAAGTTAGCATACATTTGATTTCTAAAAAGCAAGCATATTACATGTTTTATGCCACACCCATTCTTCAAACAAGATTTGCATAATATAAGTTTTCCCTTGCAAACAAAACAAAATAATTAGAAAGATATAACATGGCCAATTTGTGGGTCTACTATCAAGATTCGTATCACACCAATCATGCTAGCTACACATACTTTGACATACAGGACAACCTTTCACGGGGAGAAGTACAACATGCTAAGGGATTATACCACCAATTTGTTTTGGTCATATACTCCTAGATGGCAGTGTCATCCCTGCTGTAGTTAACTATGCAGAAAGCAAGGGAAATTACTATATTAGTTAACTATGCAAAACCCAGAATTATGAGATGGAAGAACTCAGTCCCTACTATTTTGCAAGGGATGTTACTTTTCTTCTGAGGCACTTTATTTGCTTCAGACATCTCTTCTTGCAAAATTATTCTCACTGTATTGTCGGGAATAGTAAGAAACTTTATTAATAGGAATTAAGATCAAATTTATCTTGTTAAGAGCATACCTATCTTTGGACAAAGGTGAGCTGATCAAGCATAGGCTATGTCTACACGATTGAAACTGATCCACATTTTTTTTGTGTTCCAACTTATGCTAGCTAGCATAACCTGAAATAAATATGCAGGATGTGACGGAGGCAAAAAAAAATTCTAGTTTGTAGGACATATGTTGTATTGCGTTACGAAATTGAAAGTTTTAATGTATCATTTTCCATTTCTAGAACAATGATGAGGAATCAAAGATCCCCAGTTGCAAACTGCATAGTTCAATAAAATAAATTGTGCAAAGCAACTCACTGATCTGAGATGTGTCTTGTCCTTTGAAAACCAAAAAAGAGAAAGTTTGGAGCTACATTCGAAACATGAGGAAATAATATTTATTTATTTATTATTTGAAAAGGGCAGAGACCTGCTCAGTTTTAATTAAATGAAGCAATACATATACTTGTGATCTACCTACAACATTGACCAAAAGACGCTATCAGACCCTAGTTCTAGTAGCTTAATATCACTTACGATCATATAACAAAGTAGAAATCAACCGGAAACACCCAAAGCTACATGACATAAAAAGATATGGAAGAATATGTACCCTTTTTGTAGATAATGAAAGAGATAGTGCTCCTAGCCTCTGCATCGCGATCATATGAAAACTAAGAAATTACCCTTACACATCTTATGTGCCTCAAAGATGAATCAGGTTGCTTTTAAAGATCCTTGGGCTCTCTGAGTCTGTGATGCCAAGTGATCCAAGACCTTCACCAAGCAAACTTCTGCAATTGTCCTTGAATTAGAAGATTACTGGAAGTGTTGTGTATTATTTAATACATATTTAAACTAAGGTATTTTTCTCTCAAACATTTTGAAGCCCAAATAACAAAGATCTTTGAACTTTTTTTCTCAAAAAACATCTCTTGTATTCTGAACTCTATCTGCATTTACACATGTAGCAGAAAAAGAGGCGGCAACACTGAAGCTACTACAGTACATGGATCTTAGCAATAGCAGTGTCAAACGGTATAGTTCCCCTTTTCCTTTTATAAATATTAAGGCGAGGTAGCAATATGAAGAACCACCAGTATATCTATCAATTGGATGTGGATTTCATACTGTCCTGAAAAGAGAAGTGAAGATAAAGTGGCTAATATCAGAAAATAAGAAGACTGGATTAACAACATAGGATGACTGCAAACTCGAAATTCATTTTCCATTTCCCAATCATAATGTGCTAGAGCATAATGTTTATACGCATCTCCCAGAACTCTGATGCATTATCAAGCTCTATAGAATCTCAGCTGAGTTCCTCCTTTCCTTCATAAAACTTTAGGCAAGGCAAAAGAATCACCTACATGTTGTTGGACCTTCATGTTTAAAAAATGAGAGACAAAAAATTAACCTGGTAGTACTCCACCAGGTGAACATAGATGAAAATATGAATTAAATTTTAATACAACCAATAAACTCATGTGTGTTTTGATAGCTTCAGGTGACCCAAGGTCTATATCGTGCATATTTGTTTTCCCAATGAAGATTACTCCACAAAATATACAAAGTATTCGCCAAGCAGTGCATTTTTAAAGAAATACACATGCGAAAAATGTTGCTGTGGTCTACGGATGCGAGTATTTCACCTTCTCGAAAACTAATTTAGATCACAAATGCAACATGGCAAGTAAATTTTGGTTTTCTAACACAACCACTGCTCTAGTGCAAATATGATCCACATGAAACTCTGAAAATATTGGATGGGACAGAGGGATCCATGATGGGGTCATTATTTACCAAGAGAGTACCAATCAGATGGTGAAAGCGAGAGGTGTGAGAGACGCTGGCCCCCTGTATGCTGCTGGCGGTTTGCCAGTTTTCCACTGGCGACCTCCTCTAGCTAGCTGCTCCTCCCACGGCCCCGCTGCCTCCCGCCATCCGTTGCATCATATGCCGGTGTCCCGTCGTCTGTTGCACCACCAGCCAGTCTCCTGCTATCTGTCGCCACTCGCCGGCCCCTGCCATGGGAGAGGAGAACATGGGGGTGTGGCAGTAGAGGCTATAGGAAGAAGATGGGGTTGCGCCACCAGCCAGATCCTGCTGTCTGTTGCCACTCGCCGGCCCCTGCCATGGGAGAGGATAACGTGGGTGTGCAGCAGTAACGGCTGCTGGGAGAAGATGAGGTGGAGTGAGGATAGGGAGATCGCGTTACCTGGGCCGTCATTCATCGCTGCCGTAGACGCGTCACTCCTGCTCATCGCCTCCCTGCGTGGAGCTCCTCATGGGGTCGATGAAGAAGAAACAATATGGCAAGGGCACGATCCACCGCTCGAATCTAGAGATGATATGGTTGCAGTGTGCTGCAGCTTGAAGCTGTTGTACGCAGGAGGAGGTCAGCGACGGGGATAGAGCCACGAGATCGAGAGCGATGGAATTGGGGAAGGGGAAGTGGGAGCCTGGAGGTGAGACGACGTGCGTATGTGGGTTGATTTATTTTCTTTTGTTTTTTCTTTCGTGCGAGGAGGTCTTTTTTCACGTACGAGGAAAGCGAGGCTCGAACGAGGCAGGGAGTCGAGGTTGAACCATCGAAGAAGGTCGAAGCGTCACGATGTTCGATCCTCCTTTAATAATAAAGATTAATAGTAGAGATAACGATCATCAACAACCCGCAAAGTTTCAATCCTCTGGATTACTGGCGCATATCCAAAACGTCCACGAAACACGTTATTAGCATCTAATCTGGCTAGACTAGTGCGCGGGGAGCAGTTTTACGAGCGATGCCGATACGTGATGTCACGATCGATGTACCTAGTGTGGTTTAGCCTGTTTGATTTGGCTTCTGTGTCCCAAATTTGAGTGAGCTACGCGCTAGTGAGAACATGCACGGGCCAGTAAAGTTTTGTTTAGGTTCTAGAACATCGTTCGGCCGGTCGTATGCATGACGTGTCTCCCACGCAAACATGCACCATGGAATGGATGTATATGGGTTCATTGTAAGGTGTAGTAGTAGGCTTTACCTAAACATGATCTCAAGACTCCAAGATGAGAAATGCGACCGATCTGCCTCAGGATTTGATTATTATACATATACTAAACCTGGCCAGGTTTAGTTTACCAGGTTTTTTTGACTTTTTCCTATCATAAAAATTCGCCCAATGGATGCCCGACGCGTGTAATGGTGGGGGATGCAGCGGTGTGCGCGGCCGGGTGCGCGGAGCGATTGCCGTAGGAAATCGTAAAATAATGCGCCGTCGTTGTGGATTGGTGGCATGCTGTGGCCCCTTCCAGTTTCTGATTGCGTGCATGTCCCGCCTTTGTGGAGATCAATTTGGCCACGTCCTGTTTTGGGCAGTTCTGCATGCGCCGCTGTTTGCCCTTTTTGTTTCCCTGCCACGTATGCTGATCTGTTGTCGGTTGCCGCTTGCATTTTCTCGATTCCTATCGACGGCGGTTGCCGGCTTCGGTAGATTTTTCTAGGCCTTTCTCGCCGGTTTGCCTGGACGTTTTCAATTTGGTTTCTTCCCTTCTGGTGCTCCCTATACATACTGGTCTTTCCCTCCCTCCCTCGCTCATTCCGTGTGCTCTTGCCTGCGCTTTTCCTTCTCTAATCAGCTGTGCGGTTTCTCCGATGATGGTTACTTCCGCTGCTGCTCGGTCCGGCTGCCGTCGTCGGGGCCGCTCTCCTGGTATTCGAGCCGCTGTTATTGCCCGTGTCCGCCGTGCTGCTGGCCGTCTTTCTTCGCCGGATTTTCCGTCGCCGGCAAACGCTGGTGCGCGTGGCCGGCTGGCTGATTCGGGATGCCGTGTCCGGTCCGGGGCTCACCGGCCGTTTCGTTCTTCCCGGACTGGTGAGCTTTTTTGCCTTTTTGTCGTTGCAGTTCTCTCTATACAGATTTTGTGCTACTTCGTCTAGATTGCCGTCTTCTTGATTGGTTACTTCATGCTGTAGGTGTGCACCGATTAGATTCGCGGCGAGATGTTAATGTGGACGTTAATAGTCGCCGTCGGGAGATATCATTAGGGAAGCGGCCTGTGGATTGTACCATTGGTGAGTGCTCTCGATTCTTGCTGCGTGCATGGGAGTGCCTGTATATGTGCCTCTGGCTGCTTTGCTGTGTTTCTTCTTGTTGGTTTGTCTGCCGTTAGTGCGGGCTCTTCTTCAGCGGTCGCTGGGTCTGTCCCGGCTGTTTGGCCGGCCAGCGTGCGACCTACTTGTTATTTATTTATTTCTTTCTTGCTTAGTTTACTTATTTCACGCCTGTGGTGTTGTTCCATCTAGCCGTTTGGTGTTGTGCTTATTGGTAGGATCTAATGTGGTCCATCTAATGGTTGCTTGCAGACACTTCGCCTGTCGAAGTGGTTGACGGATCGAGTATTTGTGTTTCTGGTTTTCCTGCTGGGGTTCATCTTTATGGCTCTTTGGTTGGTGCTACGACTTTCCGTTGCCGTCCAAGAGTGGTGCCCTTATGTGCCGCCGGTACCTTTGGTCGGCCTACTTCTCTTGGTAAGTCCAATTTTCTAAATATGCATGTGCTTCTCTTGGGTTTTGTGGTGTTCTTTTAGGATTGGTTCTAATTTGCGTACGTGTTTTTCATTTGAGTGATGCCTACTCCTGTTACAGAGCACTCTCGTGTTGTGTGTGCTCGCCGTAAGCGGACTTTGGTGTGATCGTACTGGTCGGGCCGGAAAAGAGGTGTTTTTTTTGTCGTTGTTCTTATTCTTCTCCGGACGCTGATGCATGTGGTCTTATGTTTTTTCTTTCTATTTCCAGTACGTGGGATGCAACCTCCGTTTTCTAAAGATTACATCCAACTGCTTAAGGGTGAGTATATATAATTTATGGTTTATGTGTCCGTGCTGCTTTCCATTTGTGTTGCTGACTCGGTGTTCTGTTTTGCAGCTACTTTTAGGGGGCGTTCGTATTATGGTGGACCGGATTTGCTGCCGGAAATGTGGGGCTTTTTTTATCCTGAAATTGTCGCCGCCCTGATAAATATGCCAAATACACATCACCGTTTGGTGGACACGTTCAGAATTGCTCGATAGAGTCTGCACCCCTGGTGTTTCTAAGGTGTCCATTCGTTTTTTTGGTGATGGCGGTGGTGCTCATGGTACGCGTTTTTCTGGTCCTACTGCTTCTGAGGTTGCCACGCTCATTGTTGGTGACTTGACGCCTGAATGTAGAAATTTTGATGTGGTTGCAGAAACACGTCCTGGTTCATTGAAGCATGTATCTTCACTGAATTGCAATCTTATTGCTTTGCAATATCCTATACTATTTCCATATTGTGATAAGAGTTATCATCGTGGTATTAGATATGTTGATGGTAATGAACATTTGATTGTTTCCCAATGCAACTGTGTTAGCTGTGGACACTTGGATAGCGACAATGTTGACCGTGATTTGGAGGATGGGGATGTCACCCGTGGTCAAATTACTATGTTGGAGTACTACAAATACTATGCTCACTATCGTGAAGGTGAAATTAATCCTTATACAAGTTGCAGTTGTTTGAGCTAGCAGATTGCCGTTAATGCATATTCTTGTGTAGAGGCTGATCGGTTGGAGTACCATTTCCATAAACAAGATAAACTTCATTCTGAATCTTATCGGGGCATATCTGATGCAATGGGTGTACAATAATAAGTGTTCTTGCATGAAGAATGATTGTTGTTCCAAGTGCTTTCCAAAGCCATTTAGTGATGATACAATGGTTGATCGTGTTGGCTATCCGGTTTACCGTCGTTCTGATAACGGGCTTTATGTGCTCAGACAGAAAGACTTACTTTATTTGGGAAATCAATGGGTTGTTCCATACAACATGAAATTGTTGAAGAGGTTTGACGCCCACATAAATGTGGAGTGGTGTAACAGGACAAATTTATTGAAATACCTGTTTAAATATCTTACAAAGGGTCATGATGTGGTTCATATGCGTTTCTACGCTCAAGATAAACCTAGCAGTGTTTTTACTGTGCCTTCTCCTACTGGCAGAAACGAGATTGACCAGTACATCAAATGTACGTTCGCAGATAGATTTAGTTAAATTTATGTAACTTGTTGTAGTATTGTTATAATTGTTGAACATATGGCTAGGTATCTTTCTGCTTGTGAGGCTTTTTGGATACTGTTTGCATATAATATTCATGGTCGTCAACCTTCCGTCGAGAGATTGGTTGTGCATATACCTAATATGAACAGGGTCATATTTGCCGAGACTGATAACCTAGGAAATGTTTTGGATGATCCTTCGGCTGCTAAAACTATGCTTACTGAATGGTTTGCTGCCACCAAAAGCATGTGTCTAGTAGGTCTTTAACATACCTTGATTTTCCAAGTCAGTGGGTTAGGAATAAAAGTGGTAAGCTGTGGACTAAACAGAAGATTAACAAGAAGCAAAAGAAAGAGCAGCTGAAATGGCTTTAGAAGATTTTCAAAAGGATAGTTTCAGAGACTCCTCCATAACATGCGAAGGAGAACCAGCAAATACAGAAGATGGAGTAAAAAAAAAAGGCGGCTGAAATGGCTTTAGAATGTATCTGTGCAGATTATAATATTTCCGTCAATGATCATAATTACTATGCTTTTGAAGTTACAAAGGAAAAAACTTTTTGCAGAGCACAGACAAAGCAATGGCAGTTCAATATGGCCCGTCAGCAAGTAGCTACACAGCAAAACAAGCTTACAAGACAAACAATAATCCTAGCAAAAATATGCAACAACTTGTTTGATATATTGCCACTTTTAAGACAAACAAGTAGTACCCTCAGCGCCTAGACAGCGATGATCCTGTCATCACGTACACAGGCGCGCATCCTCCTGTTGGACGTGTACAAGCATTTGCAAAATATCTGTACCACTTTATCACGGACACCAATCCTACAGGAGGATATACGAGGATGATGTAATCTATCGGAGATTGCTTTTAACTTACGATGTAATCCATCAGAGATTGCTTTTAACTTACTTACACGTTGTGTTTGTGTCTCTATATATAGTCCACTACGTAGAATGGACTGTATATAGTTTGAATAATTAGTTTGTTTGATGAGTGTGCCACTTTTAATTGCTCTCTTTGTACCCATCCATATAGTTTGAATAATTAGTTTGCAAAATATCTTTGTAGCCAAAAAATAAAACAAGAACAAATGAAGAAAAAAAAAACTAAGATCTAAGGCATGCAGTAACCAACAGTAACATCAACCACTTCCGTGACAACACACAGGCTGCGAGAAGGTTCTCCAAAAGCAACGTCTTTAGAAAGATAAGGACACACAAGTGTCACCGTTTTCGGATTCAATCAAAGACTAAATCCTGAGTTTTCACCCTGCGAGTAGAACTAGGCAAAATTACATGCAATGCCTTTAACAAGGTAACGATGTCGAAACACCGTTATTGCCAGGTATGACCAACGAAGGTCACACCAAGGGTTTTCACCCTGAAACTCAAGTCCTGGTACTGAATTAGCACCTCAAAATGCAGGCATGATGTTTTGTCGCATCCGTTTGACCACCACCTTCATTCCTTTTGTCTTTGATAATGCCGCCCAGACCACTTGGCAACGAATATGCATCTCGTGCACGAGGACAATGGAACATGACATCTCATAATGTCTTCAGCCTGATTGTTGGGCTTCCCAACCATTGCTTACGCGCACGGTTGATCAACGCGACCAAAGCTGTGCTCATATGAGCTTGCTGACAGGCGACGACGTGACTGCCAAGCACTGCCGAAACCCATGTCAAGGGCCCCTCCCGCAGGCCCATGCCGTCCTTTCCATTAGCCGATGACAAGCTTGGGAAAATGAATCCCTTCAGTTGTCGAACTACACCCATGGCCACACACTATCCTGATTTGTAGTGTTCTGTTTCAAATCAGGGAAGAGTTGAACTACAAGTGACCGCCGCAGCCATGGATGACATCTCCGTTTTGATTCTTCAACCACCGTTGTACATGTCGCCTCGGCCGCCGCTGCTTAGATCCATAGGTAGCCGCTGGCCAGCCCTCGCAGCAGCGAAGCCACCACCAAAAAGTCCCGGAACCGCCGTCCCGATTCCGATCTCCGCCAAACGCAATGCCATCTAGGGCCGCACCCTGCGCTAGGCCGGAGGTCCCTCAACGGAAGAGGACGAGAGCTCGTCACCGCCGTCCACCGATCTGGATTTACCCG
>NC_041388.1:656638096-656643735 GCF_002162155.2 Triticum dicoccoides | reverse complement strand
TGCCGCCCCTCAGGGCGGAGCGGGGGGTTACAATGGAGAAAAAATGTTTGTACGTACTGATTCTATGTGCTAGTTTACGTGTGTCCCAAGTGTTGTTGCTCCTTCTTAGATACTGGAACGCTGGTTCGGACAAATTTCGTCTATGTCTCGGGGCACGATGTGAACTATAAAGAAAGTACAGGAAGACGATGTCTCTTTGGACTATATCTCTCGAGTCTCTCGGCCGTGTTGACACGGTTGTGCTTGCCTGATTGCCTCTCATAACACGGTTACTTAGTTAAGTTGTCGACATGTCCATATATTGGCATCCAACTTTGGTGAAAAAGACCAAGAGAACATCCTTCCCCGTACATATCTGAATCTAAAAGTTTTGAACTGATTAGTATCTTTATTACTGGCAAGTGCGCAAACTAAACATTGTACTCACACGGCAAGGTACATACTTATGTAATTAGTAACCTTTTTAGGGGGACACGGTTGAGACCTTATTTGTTTAGTTGAGATAGGATCCAAGCTGCACACTCGGTATATAAATTACGCGGTGCGGTACCATCATCAGCGAGTAGTACGTACTATAGTCTACTTTAGGAGTAGAATACATTGTTATACACTATTTTATTTGGTAGCTTTCCAATTGCAGCAAGCTAGATGCGTTTAGTTTGCCAGCCCCTAGCAACTCCACACCCACGTACCTATATAACGTGAGCCACCCATATGCCATATCAACTCCACAACCAAGCTAGCGAAGTCTATACAAAGGACAAGAAATCGGAGGATCAAACACCATGGGAGCGGGGATGAAGCGCACGAGGAACAAGGAGGTATTGTCTCTGGCGCTGGCACTGACCACGGACTCATCAACGTCGTCCACAACGTCAGCGGACTCGGCCGGGTCACCGGCAAAGAAAGCACGGCGACGCGAGAGGGGCGCCATGGTGGCGACTTCGGGTGAGGGGGAGTTCGTGTGCAATACGTGCGGCCGTGCCTTCACGTCCTTCCAGGCGCTCGGCGGGCACCGGATGAGCCACCTTCGGGGCCGCCACGAGCTGGAGCTCGGCGTCGGCATCGCCAGGGCCATCAGATAACGGAGAAGACGGGAGAACAAGCAGCACGAGTGCAGTATCTGCGGCATGGGGTTCGAGACGGGCCAGGCGCTCGGGGGACACATGAGGCGTCACCGCGAGGAGATGGCTCTGCGCGGCAGCGGCGACGACGACGACCAGTGGGTGTGGCGCAGCGTCGCGCTACTGCCGGGTCAGGTGCTGACGGGGCAGCAGGCCACTGCCAACCAGCCGCCTGTCTTGCTCAAGCTGTTTGTCTAGGTAGCTTGCTGGAAAGAAGGAAGACGATACGTTTTCGTTTCTTCATTGATGCGTGGTGCACTTGTAAATGTGTTTGATTCGAATGAGATATACAGGTTCTCTGTTCGATCTTGTAAACACGAAATTCATACTATACTGGTCCCTCCGTTTCTAAATAAATATAAGACTTTGTAGAGATTTTAATACATTGCTATATATGTATGTGGATGTATTTTAGAGTGTAGATTCACACATTTCGCTTCGTATGTAATCCACATTTGAAATCCCTAAAAAGTCTTATATTTAGGAACTGAGAGAGTATATACTACGCATAGGTAGAGATTGTTAGCGTTTTTGAACATTGGTGAATTTTGCTATGGATCTTTCAGTTTTTGAACCAGCCTTTGGACGGGATTCATCAATTTCGTTGGCGACTCAGAGGAAAATCTGTTTTGCTATTCGTCAGGTACCTGAAATTCTTCCTCGTGCCAGTCACCTCTTTCCTTCCTTCCTTCGTTCCTTCACGCCGGACCTCGCCGGAGAAGAGAACCCCACTATCTATCTTAGGGCGGAGCCATGACCCCATTATCTATCTTAGGGGGTGGGGGTGTAGGGGATCGTCGGAATTGTTTTTGGGTGAGGTGGAGCTTAGAGGGATGGCCGGGGCGGCGGCCAACATGGCGGTGGGGGAGGTAGAGGGGAGGGCGGGGCAGGGAGGAAGAATGGCCGGAGGTAGAAGATGAACAGTGATGTGATATGTTCTCGACCGTTGGATGAAGATTTAAGGGCCCTGGATCAAGGTGACTGATGCAGTTTTTTTCAGTTAATTGATGCGTAGACGGTCCCGAGGAAAATCCGTTTCTTCATTCAACAATTGGATCTCAAAATGTTCTTATCGATTAGTCATCAGATTGCGGTTCGACGAATATGATCGGTGTATGTGGCGTATCGATGCTCCAGGCCGGCAGTGTTCCATTTGCTGCGCCACACGGGTCACCTATATTTCCATAGCTGATACTGACTAGTTAGCACGATCGAAGGCCGCTTGTTTGAACACGTTTACTGTTCGTTCGGACACACACATATTACAAACTTCCCATCTGTGCCTGTTAAAACATGCATGGAGGCGAGGTATACCCTAGCGGTGCCGGCCAATAGGACTTCTCTGACCTCCATGCCCATGCAACGCCCACAAGCAATTACTCTTACTGTCCTATAATATAAGAGCTTTTTGACACTAATGTGATGTCAAAAACGCAGTGTTAAAAATATTTTATATTAAAAATATTTTTATATTATGAAACGGAGGGAGTAGATTATTGCGCTATTTGCTTACGCCTTGACTGGGGCCAGAACCAGATGCTGATGGACCTTCCACTTCAGTTTCGTTCACTGCATCTGACCTGGAGTGCATGTTCCGAGTAGTCAACTTGTGCCCCAAGTGAGCAGTGACAACGCGTGTACTACTAGTTAGTTAATTCTTAGATATATGCTGGACTGCAGGTTCGGACAAATTTCATGTATGATCGGATAAGTACAAGAAGTATATCTCTGTCCAACTATCTCTCAAGTATGGACAGTGGACACTAGTGTCCAAACTGGCATCGAAAAGATGAATCTGCCGGTCATGTCCGTGCCCTCGGCATCCAATCTGATCAAAGACGAAGCGACTTGACCCGTGCATATGTGTAAATCTAACGGTTTTGGATTCACTGGATAAGTACCATTACTGGTGGAGAAGCTAGTGCGCAGAGTAGCGCTCACACGGTATACAATACTATTTGGTGCAGCACTCAGTTTACTGGGTAAGTTACGCGGTACTGTATGTACGGTGTCATCGAAATCCATTTACTATCTGTCCATCAGCTGAGTAGCCAAGTAGACGGGTAGATACAAAGCTTCAGGTCCTATCTGAGAGGTGTGCGTCGTGCATGTACCGCGACGTACGTCGGTGCTTACGTGCTCTCCCTCCATGAAGAAAAGAACCTTTTCCAAGTACTAATTACACCACACACCATTAAAAAAAAAAAGGGCAGTGATAGGCGGCCGAACAGTTCCGCCGGTCTAGCCCCAGCCACCCGATGCAACAAGTGTTGCCGTTGGATTAGGGCTTCTGTTTCTTTTTTCCAAAACCAAATCTGACGAGGCCCGCGGGAAACAGAGCAGCGGCGCCGCCAGCGCTCGCCGTAAACGAGCAAACGACCAACCTCGAAGCCGGTCGCCTCCCGCGTCTTCGCCGGTCGCCTCCCGCCGAATTGCCTCGCCGTCGCCCATCGCCGCTGTCGCCCGTTGCCTTTTGAGCTGTTGGTTGCAGCTCCGCTACTCACCTGTGTTGCCCATCCCCTCACCTCTCCCTCGCCCCTGCAGAATCAATGGCGACGATGCCCCGTGGTTCACATCCAATAACAACGGTGGTAGCAAAAAAAATGTGATGCTTCCAGCAAACACGAAAACGATGATAGCAAAAAAGATGAAAGACCAATGGACGATAGCAGCTTACCCGCCGGCCGGAAAGTAGCAACCAGTGACCAAAAAAGCTTCATATCGCGATTAAAAAAGCTTCATCTGGCGATAAAAAAAAGCTTCAACCATAGAGCCGAAAGCCATGGATGAGAACAAAAAGTTGCAACCAGCGGTTACAAAAGCTACAACCGATATTGAAAAAAGCTTCAAGCTTCGTGTCTTAACTGCGACAGATGACGACTCTGACAATGTTTTGCTGCAACCGTCTTCATTTTTTGATACGACCGGCGATGTAATTTGCTGCAACCCTTTTTCATGGCAGCGGGCGCCGGTCGGCAGTAGTCAGGCAGTCCCCTAACTCGGCGAGTAGTCGGGCAGTCCCCCGGCTCGGCGGAGCACACGGACGGCAGCACCCACCGGCCGAAGGCAGCGCGGGGGAAAGGAAAAGAAGAAGCACGGCGCGGAGAGAGATGGGGCTGAAGGTAGAAGAAAGGATAAGAATAAGATTCGGGGCAGTTGTGTGAGGCCCACCTACACACGTCTTGTGTGGGGGGTGTTTCCGTTGACGTGGCCCTCCGAAAATTCGGCCGGCGTGCCGTCCCGAAGAGTTTTCCTTAAGAAAAAGTGATTAAACGTCCAAAGCAGCACCTAATCAGTCTCGTGTAGCTTTGTGCACATGCATGCAGATCCATTACAAAATCCCAACCCAAATCCCAGTGCTACTTCTGCAAGGTTGGTCGGCCATACGCAGACTGCTCCCTGGTGCAGCCCCGCAAGAAACTGCGACGTTGTTGCACATACACCGTCAGGTCAGGTGCATTACACATCTCGAGAGTGACGTGCTAGGCAATTTCCTCTCGTTCCATTGACGGACTCCGTCTCCAAAGCATAAGCTTCGATCAAGATTAAGAAGATATTTTAACCTTTTAAGTGTGTGTGGGCGACAGAGATGCTTCGATCGACGCGCATGATCGAATCTGAGGTGCTTAAGTAGATTAATCGGTCATCAAGCAAGATTGTCTTGGCCAACAAGACTTGCGTTTGTCACCTACTGCCAGCAAGTGTGAGCGGTAGAGGTATTCATACATTTTTCTTAGAGGTATCCACTTGCTTTCTAGACGATAGGGTTGTTGACTCGTGGCGGTTAAGAGTTGACCAATGACCAAAGACAGGTTTGTGTGGATTCATATGTGCTCGGTCGATCAAGCTCCCACATGTAGTCGCGCATGCACGCATCGCGTGGTATGCAATCGTGACCATGTGGTGGTTTGTGTTTACTTGTTCTCTGGAAGTCGCGCGCTTAAGCACCCGTCGGCCGTGTCACGTGTGGACGCGTGACACTCGTATTTCGCAGCTCGCCAAGCGGTAGTTCTAGTGGCAGTTAAGCACGCACGCATTTGACCACCGCCGAGCTTCCAACGTGTAAACGGTACGATGCTTATGGCCGGGAAGGATCCATTGATGGATGTAAACGGTACGTGCTTATGCAATCGTGACCCCAAGATGGCCTCCAAACCCAGACCAAAATGATGCTGACCGATCTGTCCAAGGGTTTAGCTTTTGTTTCTTCGCTCTGGAAGCCGGCCCCTTGCATGCAGTACGGGCGCGTCACCTGACCTACATGTGCTAATCTGGCTTACCTCATGTCCCAAGCGACGTTGCTCCAAGTTGGTTATTGGATAGTACTGGCCAGCTGATTCGCACAAGTTTCGTCCATGCATTATGCAGGTTTGGATAAAGACAAGGTGCAATAATTGACACGGTTATTCCTATTCAAACTGAAGCCAATCAATTGGAGAGGCATGAAGTCCATGTCCTGGGCATCGAACGAACCTTCAGGTTAACGACCAAGTCTTCACCATGCATGCATGTATA
>NC_041388.1:656631002-656637759 GCF_002162155.2 Triticum dicoccoides | reverse complement strand
ATATGAGGCCCTGTTTGGTTCATAAGTCCTAGGACTTTTTTTAGTCCCAATTTATAAGTCCCAAGTCCCTAAAAAGTCCCTACATGTTTGGTTTTCGAGACTTATAAGTCCATATTACAACTATAAGTTTCTATAAGTCCCTCCTTGAGAGTCTTATCCCATAAGTCCCAAATGCCCACTTTAAGTCCCTATAAGTCCCTCCTGTTTGGTTTAGATGAGACTTATAGGGACTTATTTAAGTCTCTAGACCAATAAGTCCCTGAAAACAAACACCCTCTGAAGCTAGCAGTTTCGGACTGATTAGATATTGAGTAGTTTTTCCAGGCAAGTACGCAAACCATGTACTCACGCGGCAAGGTGTAATTCCAAGCATGCCAAGCACCCAAGCTACCGCGCCGTAAACCTATATATATAACTAGGCCGCCCCGCCGATCAACATTCCTTCTCGCGTCTTCTCTCACAGGACAGCAAGTTTAGCTGTGGGAGCCTAAGAAGGACGGGAAATCGAGGGATCAAAGTCCACAAACGACTCCATGGGAGCTGGGATGAAGCATGCGAGGGAGGAGGAGCCAACCGTGTCGCTAGCGCTGTCCCTCAGCACAGACTCGGCGTCTTCCGACTCGGGCGGCGGTGCGCTGGCCAAGCGCAGGAAGGGCGCCGTGGTGGCGACGTCGGGAGAGGGGGAGTTCGTGTGCAAGACATGCGGCCGGGCCTTCGCATCGTTCCACGCGCTGGGCGGGCACCGGACCAGCCATCTCCGCGGCGGCCACGGGCTGGAGCTCGGCGTCGGCGTCGCCAGGGCAATCAAGGAACGGAAGAAGCAGCGGCACGAATGCCACATCTGCGGGCTCGGGTTTGAGATGGGCCAGGCGCTGGGGGGACACATGAGGCGGCACCGCGAGGAGATGGCACTTAGCGGCGCAAACGACCGGAGGGTTGCGGTGCTGCCGGATCAGGAGGCGGGGCACCAGACCTCGGCCGCCGACGACCAGCCGCCGGTCTTGCTCGAGCTGTTTGTCTAGGCAGAGCTGGAAAGAAGGAAGATACATACGTTTTCTTTCCTTATATAATGCGTGCGTGAATAGACATGTAAATACTCATATAGGTTATTGGCCGATCTTGTAATTACTAATTCATAGCTAGTACTAGCTTGTTAGAGTTTCGGTTATTGGAATTTTGCTTGGTCTGCATCGTTCATTCATTGGTCACTCGAAACAAAGAATCGATCTCTAAGGGACCACGTTTTAAAAAAAAAGCTAAAGATAATAATTTTGTTCATTCGACCATCCCGCTCCTGCGAATGCAAACTCCCCGGCCGGCAGGGTGGTTAAGTTTTACTATGGATTTTAGATCGATCGAGAGAGCGGCGAGCTATATCAGCTGCTGCTTCCTAGACTCCTAGTACATGTCGTACGTAATGGCCACGGCATTGACTGATTACGTACCTGCATATGGCCGTATCGTGTTGGTGTGGACGCGTACGTACATGTATACATTAGTGGGCATGCATGTTTCGCATGCAGCTGGCCAAATGGAAGTAAGCAAGCGAACCAACCCATGGTTGAATGGTTAGAGACAATGATATCTCCAGCCCACTAGGGTTCAAGTCCTGATGCTCGCATTATTTTTGGATTTATTTCAGGATTTCCGGTGATGCGCTTTCAGTGAAAGGAGACGTTTCCGTCGACGACTAGGCTCCTACGGCGATTTCGTAAATTTCAAGATGACATGTCGACTCAGTCTCTTGGAGATGCTCATAGGGATAGAGTATGTGTGTGTGCGTGTGTGCGTTCGCAGGGGTGAGTGTATGCAGGTATGTATGACCGTTTGCGTCTGTACTGATGTTAAATAATGGTGAGAATAAGCAAACATGACGAATGGTATACTGTGGCTGTACGTTAAGCATGGGCCAACTGATGGCAAGTTGCAGATTCCCTTGAAAACATCTCTGACTATCGGGAAAACATCTCTGTCGCCCTTGGCACCACAAGAAGTTTTTGAAGCTTCGAAACCTTGATGGCCGCAAGTACGGTGTTGAGGTTAGCATGGTAGAAGTTTGTCGATGAAAATCATACATGAAGGTTGCACAATTCTATTCTTGTACCACGGAATATCCAATGCATTTGATTTATCCAATCACGAAAACTCTTCTTTCTCTGAACCACCTTCTGAGCTCTTTAAAGTCGTTGCTCCTCCCTGCAATTGTGATATGATGAAACGTAAAGTAGTTAGATGGGGTCTTGCTTACCAAGGTAGGAGGAGACCCAAGTCAAAACACATCAAGAGAACATGCTATCTAGTTGTTACGAAAGAGAATTTGGGTATGGTAGGTTTCTTAGTCCCATCAAAGGTTTCCTCCTCTATTTCCAAATTAGTTACGAGTTGCATTTTATCACTCCTTAGCCACCAACTTATAACTGAACTTTATATAGTTCCCACTAGTTAATCGATAAGGATAAGCAAGATTAATCGACTTGAGCACCGCCGCCAACTCCTCCACCTTCTACTCCATATCCAAGGATTGCAGCTGCTGACGCGTGGTGTATGTGGGTGTGGGTTTTTCGAGGTAATCCGGCAAATTTGATACCATATGTTGCGTTCCTCTTCTCAATCTAGTACAACGTTCCGATACAAAGGAAGGATCTGGGGTAGATCAGAGGAATTGGGGTAGGGACGAGGAAGAACTAGGGTCAGAGGAGGAGAAGGGGAAAGTGATACATCCAATAGCTCATGGATACCAACTAAGGTTCAGAGGAGGAGAATGGGAAGGGGGAAAGCGATACATCCAATAGTTCATCGATACCCCCCACACGTTGGCCGCATGGCCCTATATTACATGTCCTGGGTCTCAAGGTCGAAGTGGAGATTGGGCCGTTTCTTCCTCTTGGGCTGGCCTGCTTCAGCTGCTTCACTGGTACTTGAGCCCGGCGTAGTACTTGTAGTCGTGACATACTATCATATGCATATGATGCTAACTTATGATATTGCCCACTAAGGACAGCCTCACAACGGACTAGCCAAATAGACAGGCAGATACAAAGCTCTATGTCCTATGTGGCGTGTGCATCGTGCATGTGCGGCGACGTACGTCGGTGATTACTTGCTCTCGCTCTCTGGGAAAGGGAACTTTTCCAAGTACACTAAATAGTACTCGCTTCGTCTTAAAATAAGTGTGTCAATTTTAATACAACTTTGTACAAACTTGAGACATTTATTTTGTAACGGCGGGAGTATGTACTTACACCACTCTGCTAACAAAAAGTGATTGAACGAAAGCAGCGCCATAGTCGGTTTCGTTATCTTGTGCCCACGCAACGCCGATCCATCACAAAAACCCAACCAGAATCTTCCTGGTGCTGCTTCCGCGAGGCTGACCGCTTCCTGGTCCACGTCAACGTAACCCTGCAAGAAACCGCGACGCTGTTGCACATACTACATGCAGACATCGTCAGGTGCACTGCACATTGCGAAAGCGACGTGCTAGGCAATTTCCTCTCAGTCCCATTGACGGACTGTGTGTTGGGCACAGTGATGCTTCGATGCACATGATACAATCGGAGGTGCAGTAGCTGTTCATCAAGATTTTCTTAGCCAACAAGACTTGTATTTGTCACATGGGCATCAATTCACATTTCACTGCCAGTAAGAGCATCTTCAACAGTGCGCTAAAAAAATTTTGCACCGCGGAAATAGCGTTTTACTGCACGTAGGTGGGTGGTTGCTTTACTAGGAGCTGCAAAATTTAGCGCGCCGCTATAGCGCTTCACCAGGCGCGGTAAAATCCAGCGCGGTCAGCCGGCGCTTGAAACTTTTTTGAAACAACACATAGAAAAAATATATGAAACAACACATAGATCAAATTTCATAGCATAGTTCCCCGAACCAAAAGCCAGTTCATACGATGCTAAATAAAAATAGATAAAACGATGCTAAAATAAATTACTCCTCGTCCTCCTCGGTGGCGTAGTCCGACGACGTAAACGCGTCGAGCCAGTTAGGATCTTCATCGTCCCATGTTAACGCTAGTCCCAACTCGATCTGGGCTTCCGCCTGTTCCTTCCGCGCACGCTTGTCCGCCCGAGCACGACTCGCTCTGCCCTCCTCTGTGCCTCCAGATCGGTCGCCTGCTTCACGCCCACGATGTCGGTCGCTTCCTCCTGCTCACCATGGTTGTAGGCGAAGCTTCTGGCACCGGCGGTCGAGCAGCGGTTGTCTGGCTTTGCCAGATCCCAGCGGCGGTCTGGGAAGATGAAGCGGCCGCCGGCGGCGCACCATGGATTCAGGCGGGATCTGGTGCCCCGATGCTCGCCGGAGCTGGAGCGGTGCTGCTCACCGTTGACCTGCGTCGCCTCCCTCTCCTTTGCCCGGTGGCAGTAGCACCCATGCCGTGTCATGAGGCGCATGAGACGTTGACCGGTGGCCCCTTCTTTTAGTTTAACGGCCAGGTCAACAGCGTCATGCTTTGTTTGCCAGGTCAACACTTACAGTGGGCATCATCCATCAGAAACTGTGCCAATATGCACTTACTGAGCGGTCAGTGTTTTCTGAAAACTGACACCACATGTTGACGTTTTTTGAAGAAGAAAAAAAAAACTAACAATGATGGTCTTCTTTTTTTGAGCATCAGTAACACAAGCGCTTATATACACGCGCATATACTCATCCCTATGAACGCACACACGCACACCCTACCCCTATGAGCACCTCCGAAAGATTGAGCCGGCACATCATCGTCGACGGGAACGTCTCCTCCCACTGAAAACGCATCGCCGGAAATCGTCTCCCTCCGAAAGATTTGAACCCTGGTGGGTTGGGGATACCACTGTCCACCTAACCATCTCAACCACAGGTTGATTCGCTACGGACGAGTCTTCACAATGCATGCATGTATGTATCTGAACTAGCAGTTTTGGACTGATTAGATATTGGGTATTTTTACAGGCAAGTTGTATGCAAACCATGTACTCACGCGGCAAGGTAATTACAAGCACTTGTTTTTAAGGGGCATACGGGTGATGAAGCATTTGGTTTACTTACTTAATATACTCCCTCCGTTCACTTTTATAAGT
This sequence comes from Triticum dicoccoides, assembly GCF_002162155.2. Classification (NCBI taxonomy): domain Eukaryota; kingdom Viridiplantae; phylum Streptophyta; class Magnoliopsida; order Poales; family Poaceae; genus Triticum; species Triticum dicoccoides. The sequence goes on along the minus strand of NC_041388.1, from coordinate 656,632,690 downwards.
CGTTTCAGACAACTGAAATTGAGCTGTTTTGCATGTTGTCTGAAATGTCTGCAACGCCTTATAAAAATGAACAGAGGGAGTAGAATCCAAGCTGCGCACTCGGTAAGTTCTAAATTACGCCGTGCGGACCGTGCGGCGTCATCACAAATACTAACATCCTAGTACTAGTTTACTTAGTGTGGAGTAGATTGATGATGTATCTCGGTTGCTTCTCAGCCGAAGCAAACAAAATGGCGGTTCGTCTGCCAGACCCCACCAACTTGGCACCCAAGCTACCGCGTCGTAAACCTATATATAACTACGCCGCCCCGGCCGATCAACATTCCTTCTCCTCGCTTCTTCTTCTTTCTTTGCGGGGACATCTCTCACACGACACCAAGCTAAGCTGTGGAAGCCTACGAAGGACGGGAAATCGAGGGATCAAAATCCACAAGTGAATCCATGGGAGCTGGGATGAAGCGCGGGAGGGAGGAGGAGCCAACCGTGTCGTTGGCGTTGTCGCTGAGCCCGGACTCCTCGACGTCTTCCGTAACGTCGGCCGATTCGGGTGCCGGTGCGCAGGCCAAGCGCAAGCGGGGTGCCGTGGTGGCGACGTCGGGGGAGGGGGAGTTCGTGTGCAAGACTTGCGGGCGGGCCTTCCCGTCGTTCCAGGCGTTGGGCGGGCACCGGACCAGCCACCTCCGCGGCCGCCACGGCCTGGAGCTCGGCGTCGGCGTCGCCAGAGCCATCAAGGAACGGAAAAGGCGTGAGGAGAAACAACACGAGTGCCACATCTGCGGACTCGGCTTCGAGACGGGCCAGGCGCTCGGGGGGCACATGAGGCGGCACCGTGAGCAGATGGCACCGCGCGGCGCCGACGATCGCGGGGTCGCGCTGCTGCCGGATCAGGATGTGGCGGGGCATCATGCCGCCGCCGACCAGCCCCCGGTCTTGCTCGAGCTGTTCGTCTAGGCTGGAAAGCAGATACGCTTTGTTTTGTTTCCTAATGCGTGAATGGACGTGTACATATATAGGTTCGTTGGTCGATCTTGTATTACGAATTCATAGCTATAGCTAGCTTGTTAGAGTTTCGGTTATTGGAAATTTTGCTCGGTCTGGATCGTCGTTCATTCGTTGGTCACTCGAAATTAAGAAAACGATTTTTTTGTTAATTCGACCATCCCGGCAGCTCCTGCGAATGCAATGATGTCATGAATCTCTTTAGCAATGATTCAATGAAACTTCCCGGCTGACCGCGGTGGTTCCGTTTTAGCTCGTCGGCAGCGGCCACGGCATTGACTCATTATGTACACATACGGCCCCGTCGTGTTGGTGCGGACGCCCTGGTGCTACGTACGTACATATACACTGGATAGTGTTGTGGTTGTCTGCCTGGAGGTTGCGCGACAGCCGCCGGCGGTGGCGGTGGCCGGGAAGGTGCGGCTGGAGATTGATGGCTCGTGTCTGCGGGCTCTCGGTTGTGCTGGAGGTGGGAGTTGGTCTGCGTCCTCTTGTTGTGCGGATTGGTGATGGACCGCGGCGTTCTGCTACAACGACGAGGTGCTGCGGTGGCATCGATTTGATCCAACTTGGACGGTGTTGCCCCAATCCAATGGGCGGGGTTGGAGATGTGCGATGTTACGGACGAAGGTTCTCCCCCTCTTCGGTCGGTTCCAGTGGCGCCGGCGCCCGTGGGTGTCTTTCCCCTC
>NC_041388.1:656574237-656630697 GCF_002162155.2 Triticum dicoccoides | reverse complement strand
GCATTGGTGTTGGTGGTTGTTGTCTCCAGGCGAAAGCCTAGGTTCGGTTTCGAATCAGCGATGATGACGTTCTTAACGTTGTACCTTTGTTGGGAACATTGTTAATGGAGACTCGGTGGGATGGTCCTTTTGCGGTCCTTCGGTCCTCGTTGCTGCCCTAGATGAAGCTTCAGGGGCGCCATGTACGCCATCATTGGTGTCCCAAGATGATGCCTTGCTCAAGACCAACCAAGTCCCACCACCTACTCGCTATCTTCTTTTAGGCATTCATGGGTGAACGGTGCGTTGATTAGGAAAGTCTTGGTGGTGCGTTGTCTTCGTGGCGTTCGGTCTTAGTAGAGACGTGGCTTTGTCTTTCGGTTTAGGGTAGGCATCATGTGTTGTGGTTGTAATGTTTGTGGTGGCTTGTCTTCGCCTCTTCGGGGGCCTTGGTGTGGAGTTTGCACTACACTTGTTGTTCGCAATGAGTGTAATCTTCTTGTAACTTATTTCTGCCATCTATAAAAATATGATACGTCTAAACGTAATTTTTAAGAAAAAAACATGCACAGTTGTCGCGTCAAAGAACGTTTGCAACAGAGAAAATAAAAGCAGTACTAGCTACGTTGCATCATGCATGAATGCAAGATGACGTCCTGTGTACATCATTTTCGCGTTGGCGCCGCCACTGATTTTGTGTCCCAAGTGTGTGCAGTGAGAACACTTTACTTACTTCTTGGATAGATATATGCTAGACAGGTTCGGACAAGTTTCGTTGTGCATGATCCAATAATTACATGAATGACGTCTCTATTCAAACTATATGCCTGAGTCTGGACAGTTGACGCGGTTAAGCTTGTCATTGGCCGCGTAAAAGCTAATGTCGACATGCCGACGTCCTGGGCATGCATGCATCCAAACTGGTCATAGACGCAGAGTCCTGACCCATGCATATATATCCAGGTTTAACGTTTTGGATTGGTTAGACGACAAGTATCTTTACAGGGGAAGTGTGAAATTACACTTTCTAGTCACACGGGATGGTAATACTACTACTACTACTACAATTATTTATTGGGAGAGACGGCAGAGTACGGCCGGTGTCATCATCGATCAGTGGACGATGAATCCATAGCATCCCATGCCGACAATTGCTCCGAGAACATCTGGACATAGATGTGTCTTACAATAAAACTTCCCATTTCTTTCTATTGAGATGAAAAAGAAGAAAAAGTGGATTTCTATTCACAGGCTGCAAAATTCAAAATAAATTGGAACCGTTAACTAGAATTCTCTTTTTTTTTATTGGCCGCTGAGGAAACACCGTCCGTTCACTGCCCATCTGTTGACAGAGACTATCTAGAATTAGAAGTACATCGACAGATACATCGCTTCTGGTCAGGGCGGTGCGCCGTGTGCGGCGATCTGACGTCGGTGCATACGCGCTCCCTCCCATGGATATGGAACCTCTCCTCGCTACACATGCCTGGCTTCTCTCCCCCAAGTACCACTGATTAAACAAGTTCATCCACGAAGAACGAGTGATTAGACTAGACAACCGAAGCAGCACGTAATCGGTTACGTTAGCTTGCGCACATGCTGTAGATCCACTACAAAATCCCAAACCGAATGCATCTTGCTTCGTAGCTAGTGCTTGGTGACTAACATGCATGCGTCCTGCTTCCAGTTTTTGGTTTCGATAGGCCGGCGGCGGACCGCTTCATGGTCGTCCCCTGCAAGAAATTGCGACGCTGTTGCACATACTGACTCGCGATCGAGAGCGGCGCGCCAGGCAATTTCCGCTCGTCTCACGCAACCATTGTACTATTTCGAGTCTCCTGAGCACATGATTGGATTGGAGGTGCTTAGATTGGTCATCAAGCAAGAGTGTCTTAGCCAACAAGACTCACAGAGAAGCTCGCTTGATTTAACTTAAACCTTGTGCTCGCTCCCAGGGTAGGGTATAGAGAATACGCTAAGGACACTCCTTTTTTTGCGGGTACACACATTTTATTTCAGGAGCACACGGACACGGCAGAGTGCTAGGATACAAACTCTGCATGCAGTGGCCAAATTACGCGGCACGGCGGTGCCACCATCGGTCAATCGAGAGTACAGCATTACGTTACTGCCGGAGGCATTACTCGGGTAAAACAGTGAGCTTAATTAACTGTCATATTGCAACACTATCTGCCCATGTGCTGACAGAGGCTGCACGTAGACCAATAGATACTCCTGTAGTCTAGATGCATGCGAGGCGACGTCGGTGCTTACGTGCTCTACCGAGCCCAGCGCAAATGCCTTTACCAAGTACTAGTACTGGTACTCCCTCCGTCCGAAAATACTTGTCATTAAAATGGATAAAAGAAGATGTATCTAGACGTATTTTAGTTCTAGATACATCTCTTTTTATCCATTTTGATGACAAGTATTTTCGGACGGAGGGAGTACTAATTAAACAACTGCACCATGAAAAAGTAACCAAACAACTGAATGAATAGGCAGACGTAACGTAACTAAACGACTGAAGCAGCTCGTAATCCATTTGCTCTGTGCTACTTGTGCGCATAATACATTTGCTTTGTGCTACTTGTGCACTGCAATCTGCATGCTTGGTCGCCGGTAGGCAGACTGTAACCTGCATCTTGCTTTAGGCCGTCGATAGGCGGACTGTTTCCTTGTCCAACACTGCATTGCCCAACAAGAAACATGCGTCATCAATCGCAATGCCAGTGTGACGCACTAGCCAGTTTCATCATCAACAGACTCTGCCTCAACCGTAAGCTTTGTTTACAATAAACTATTTCAAAGTATATGTTGGGCACAAAGATGTAAGCAAGATTTGCTTCGCCGCGAAGACATGGTAGTCTTCACATAGGCACCAATTCACATTCCACTGCCAACAGGTCGGTAGAGGTGTTCATACCAGCACAAGAGAGGGGAAATGGCTTCATAAACTCATATCGAGCTGATTCCCAACCAGCACATAAACCACTACCTCAGCACGGAATTTAGTCCAGCCCAAATCCCAGTAAATGGACAGAATGATCTCACTGCACCAAGGCCGTGACGCAGAATCTTCCAGTTCTACTCAAGTGTAACCAATTGGATGACAGTTCCAAAATGCTCTAGAAGATAACAAGCCATGTTACAAGGCCAAGACTTGAGATTTGAGATCGATTCCGTTGAATATGAATGTCCCATTCAGCGGCACAAACTGCTTGGTCACCAGCTGGAGAAGGGGTGTGGATACAGCACGATTAGTAAGGAACACACGGGCACACACAAGATACTACCAACATGCTCCTGGTTGATAAATTTCAGCAAAGAAAGGATACCCTACCTTGATTACTTCCTGGGAGGCCACTCCGCCAATAAAGGCAGCGACAGGGTGAATCTCTGCACCCGCAAACCGGCACACTTCAGTAACCAGGTCTTCAGACAAGGATGCTCCCTTCAAACCCATGTCACTCAGCACCGAGACAGCAGCCGCCTTCAGCCTAGGAACATCCTCAACAATCTCACTAGTGGACCCAATGCTTTATCAGTATTATAAAAACAGGATCAACATTAAACGCACGATATCATAATTATCACCATAAGTGAATGCGCATTTTTCTCATGTACCTGTCGAATATTCCAGGTAATCTGCTATAGCTGGCAGCAAGCCGGTCAACAGCACGTAGCAGAACATAGAAGTTCATTGCGTAGCTGCATCAATAAAATTGCTTGTTATTAGAGAAGCTAACTGATTTAGAAAATACAAAAGGAATGCAAATAAACCAGAGGCTAACAACTCCAACATAAAGTCACACACAATTCAAAGCGCATGATCATGAGACATATACCCATGTGTGCACAAAACTTGCAATGCATTTTGCAATATGGCGTGCTGAAAGAACATTTACTTTTAACAAGAAATAAACTCATGCCGCTACGCTAGATAAACACAAGGTCCGCGTATTACAGTAGCTCCACAAAAAAATACTTTATTGCCTTGAAAAAAATGCTAATTCTACAGCATTATGAATTGGCTAGTTCTAGATTGACATATTATTTGTCAAAAAGATAACTAACAATGTTACAGAATATGGAGTAATAAATAGCATGGAATGTGGAACATGTATAATAATTTCCTGTGTTTATTACATATGAAGAGATGAAACGGGGACATAAGAGTAATAGATGCTGACCAACTGTCTTCGTCGGCGAAGTACTTTTGAACTTCAGATAGGACTGGAGAGCTAAACTCCTCCTCCATACTGCGGTATCTACAGACCTAGAGAACAGAAACCACTCAACAATGAGCACATATAGTTAACGCAAAAGACACGAGGGGAAAGAGCAGATTCTTCTGCCAAAGAAACCATATTGAAATATCATCACAAAAAGTCCCCCACATATGCAGTAAGCTGCAAATTTATTATTAAAAACTTACATGATCACTCAAATAAGCAAAACTGAAAGAGCGTGACTTGGGTGTTTAGGCGAAGCCTCACGGATCCGAATAGGCTGGACAGATTTTTCGTCTACATGTACAGCTACGAAACGGGATTACCTCTGTTCACCTGGTGCATATGAGCCCAGGCTCAGTAATGGATATTGGCATTTGAGTTGGCTAATATGTAAGTGCAGATGACAGGTTGTATTGTCTCTTCCGAAATGAAAAACTATCCTTACAAGGCTAGCCTCGAAGTCATCTCACTAAGATTTCCCTTTATTAGGTGGACACGAGCACATCCGCTGTCAGGTGGCTCAAAGAAACCCGAAAGAATTAGCAGAATTTCAGAAAAACAACTTTCATACTTGAGCTACAAAGAATTGCATACCAGCAAACTCTAACAATTTGCAAACCAACATTTAAGATAAAACCAGTAGCAAGCAATATCAAGATAAATAACAGAGCCCCATAAGAATGGTTGGCTTTTTGAGCATCTTCTACAACATTCATGTATTTAGTATGCACCAATCTAAACTGATTAAAACTTGCCGACAGTCAGCACTTGCAACAAGAAATTTAAATCAGAAGAGTTGCATTGCCAATAAAAGACTTAAATGTCTTGTGCATTTTACTCTCAAATGAGTGAGCAGTAATTGACACATCATTTGCATGGAAAATAAATTAAAATAAGGTTTATCCATCACCAAACTGAATTATCTATCACAATCATACGGGAATCATGCAATAAGATATACTGATAGCAATCACTAAAAAGAAGTTGCGAATATATATGCCCCTGAAGAAAGCATCTTACTTTGAGTTTTCTAGTGTTTTTGCAAAATGTTTTGATATATGCTCTTGAAATAGATTCAGGATCTCTACCAATTCGCTTCAAAATACTCTTCACACGATGCTCCATGGCAAGACAATCGGATTCAGCTTTAGCTTGGTAAATCTTTTGTAGGCTTACATAATACCTGCATTGGTCAGAAAGCAAATACTTAATAAAATTCATGCAATAAAAGAAACAGTCATGCCAACAAACTTGAACCTGAGGGATGATAGTGTCGCAAGAAACTGACTCGGTAAGTGATGTCATATCAGGTATTGTTCCCTCGAGAGGTAGCTCACCATTGCCCTCATTTGGGATAAATTCCTGTAAAATGGAAAGAAGGCAATGCAACTTAAGAAATGGAAACCATGGTAAGAAAGAGAAATGAAAGATGCGTGAAATGATTCAGCAGGTAACAGTAGTATGTGAATAGTTCATCACTTCACATTCAATTTTTTAAACAGCTCCCCACATTTCACGCATATAGGCTTATTGCTCTACTAAATGAGTCCTCTCAGTATAACACAACTCATACATGGCTTTAGCTTGGCTTTACCCAATAAAAAACAAGTTATAAACTACCTGTCATCTGATGCTTACACTTCACACACACACACAAAAAAAAAAACAGTTCTCTGAACTCTTACAGTTCACACACACACACACACACACACACACACAAACAGTTCTCTGAACTTGTGTCAACAACATCAAGGAGTATCAAGAACGGCTGCTATTTCATATAACAGAGTATTAAAGTAGCACGGCCTATCATATCTACTATGCTGCAAATCATAATGAAGATACCTTCAAAGCAGACACTAAAACCCAAAAATCTGAAGAAGAAGAATTGACTTCAGAGGAGTTATCATCAATTATCTGACGGATTTCATTACCTAGCAGAAACGGTCATGGGTCAGAATTTTCAATTCTGCATAGCTGTGTTTCCTGTATCAAATAAATAACAGAACACACATCATCCGGAAATAATACTATTCAGAGTAAATCATGAAGACAGTTTTTTTTCCAACAATTAATGTAATAAATCATTTCAGATGGCACATGACTAACATTATTTAAGTGACATCTAGCGTGCTACCATCAGGTGGGTACTGACAGGATAGAGAACAGCCAAGTGAGTCGGTGTTCATATACAGTTGACACCCACGCCTTTGTACGGACAGGATAGAGAACAGCAAGTGAGTCGGTATTCATATACAGTTCAAACTGACAAGAAACACCAGGTGACAATATTGTTAATTTTTACAGGACAGTCAGATAGTACTCAAATACACTGTAACAAAGCAGGTTACCTTCGACCAACCATCTCAAATCACTAATACCAAGCAATCACACAATATCTAGAACAAAGCCTGAAGCAGATAAGTTCTTATTCTTCAAAAGAAACCGATGTGGGCACATCTCCCACTGCTTTGCTTTAAGAAGGCCTGAAGTAGATAACTAGGTAAATCCACAAACCATTTCATGTTATGATTAAGTAATTATGTGACACTGTTAAAGTATAGTTTTGTATAGGAATGTTATCACCTACTGAATATTTTGTGACTTGGTTAGGATGTCCCTTGGTCTCCAAGGCTTGTAACCCTATACAATGTTAATACGATGGCGCCCCTAGGTGTGGTATTTTGGCCTAAACACAATCGTTTACTTGATATTAGTTTCCAAACCATGATCCTCCCTTCAATCTCCACCACGCCGTCGGCATATCCATCGCGTCAGGGACCAACCCTTCCTTCGCCACCCCTACCCTCCCCGCCACAATCAACTCCACCACCAGCGCACTCATCTCCGCCCCCCATGCCCGATTCTGCCTCACCAGCGGCGAATGTGGCTAGTGTGCCACCCACGTGCCTATCACCCTCGACCTCCACACCTCCAACTTCTCAAAGTGGCGGATGTTGATCCGTGTTCTCCTTGACAAGTATGACCTTCTTCCCCACATCAACACCACCGCCGTCGAGGCCGACCAAACCCTAAATTGGACTCGCAAGGACTACATCATCTGGTCATGGCTCTATAGCTCCATCTCCGATGAGATCCTCGACATCATCATGGTTGAGGACCAGACGGCTCAAGAGGCGTGGATGCTCATCACCAACCTCTTCCTCAACAACCAGATGACATGTGTCGTCTACCTCGAGGGGGAATTTCGCGGGCTTGTGCAAGGTTACCTCTCTGTCACCGCGTACTGCCACCGCCTCAAGGCTCTCTCGGGATGCCCTCGGCTACGTCCGCACTCTCGTCTCGGATCAGACGCTCGTCCTCAACTATCTATGCGGCCTCAACCCTCGCTTCTCCGACATCACCACCATCGTCACAATGCAAAACCCGCTCCCGTCCTTCGCGCATGTGCACTCCCTCCTCACCTTACGCGAGAACCAGCTCACCAACTCCAAGGCAGTGGGAAACCAAACCACTCTCTACGGCGGCGCCCCCTCCTACGACTCCGGCAACTCCAGCAACAACCGCGTCCTGAAGCGTGGCGATGGGAACCGGAGCGGCAACAACTACGGCGGTGGTCACCGTGGTGGCAACCGCAACGGCGGCAGTAATTGGCACAAGAAGAACGCCGACAGCAGCTCCAACGGAGGAAGTTCCGACGGCAACCGAAACAGCGGCGGCGATGACAACACCTGCCGCGGCGCTCCTATGGTCGGTCGATGGGTGTGTTTCAACCCATACACGGGCCAAGCCCAGGAGCCTCAGGCGCCCCCAGCGATGCGACTTGGCCTGCCGTTGCGGTTGTCACCATGGTGACCACCATCGTAGTTGTTGTAACTCCGGTTCCCGTCACCATGGTCCAAGCCGCGGTTGTTGCTAGAGTTGCCGGAGCCATGGGAGGGGGCGCAGCCGTAGAGAGCGGTTTGGTTTCTGTGGAGTTGGCGAGCTGGGTCTCACGCAAGGTGAGGGAGCGCGTATGCGCGAAGGACAGGAGCGGGTTTTGCATGGTGACGATGGTGGTGATGTCAGAGAAGCGAGTGTTGGGGCCGCGGAGACAGTTGAGGACGAGCGTTTGATCCGAGACGAGAGTGTCGGCGTCGCCGAGGGCGTCCAGAGAGCCTTGAGGCGGTGGCAGTGCACGGTGACAAGGAGCTCACCTTGCAAAAGGCCGCAAAATTCCGCCTTGAGTTAGACGACACGTGTCATCTGGTTGTCAAGGAAGAGATTGGTGATGAGCGTCCATGCCTCTTGAGTCGTCTGGTCCTCCGCCATGATGATGTCGAGGATCTCATCGAAGATGCAGCCATAGAGCCATGATTTGACAATGTAGTCCTCATGAGTCCAATCTGGGGTGCGGTCAGCGTCAACGGTGGTGGTGTTGACGTGGGGAAGGAGGCATACTTGCAGAGGAGAATACGGATCAACATTCACGACTTTGAGAAGTTGGAGGTGTGGAGGTCGAGGGTGACTAGCACGTGGGTGCAAACGCTAGCCACGTTCACCGCCGGTGAGGCAGAAGCGGGCATGGGGACGGAGATGAGAGCGCGGATGGTGGAGTTGATCGTGGCGGGGAGGGTATGGGTGGCAAGGGAAGGGCTGGTCCCTGGTGCGGTGGACATGGCGATGGTGTGGTGGAGATCGAATGGAGAGTCGTGGTTTGGAAATTGATAACAAGTAAACGATTGTGTTTAGGCCAAAACGCCACACCTAGGGCGCCAACCAATATGTTAAAATTATATAGGGTTACAAGCCTTGGAGACCAAGGGAGATCCTAACCGAATCACAACAATATTCAGTGGGTGATAACATTCCTATACAGATCAACCATACACAAGTATACTTTAACACAACCGACGGGCTGGAAGAGGCCTATACCATTACTAATCCGAATGCAAACTGTATGTAAATGCTTAGTATGAACAGGTTGTGGGGGCACATAGGTCACACTAATTATATATGTAGACCACAGTTCGGTAGCGTCACAGTGATTCAAGTAGTTTTGTCATATGGTACTAAGAAAAGTAAGCTGTGAATCATGTTAAAGTTACATTCACGAAAGCAATTATATAAATCAACTCACTGATTCCTGGAGTTACCGAGACTTTGTATGAAGATTCTACTGCTTCTTTGTAATTGTCTTCATCTACGTTAAGCATATGGGCTCGAATTAGGTCCTGCCAAAAACAGTAGCTTTTGTCAATAATCAGAAACTCCTAGAAATATTTTCAATTGTTCGGCCAGCAAAACAAAACAAAAAACATGTACCTTAAATTCCCTTTTCTCTTGCCTGGTCGAAGGTAACTGCCCATCATGCGCATCTGCCCATTTTTCTGCAAGCCTCACAAGGATAACAATGTATGGAGTATGCTTGTGCACAACAGCATCCTTGTCGCATATATCAATTGACTTTGCAAATCTGAAAGCCAATAGCAAGTCGGCAGCAAATATTTCGTTGAGAATGAAATAATTATCATGCAACTTGTTCTGTGAACAATCAAGATATGAATACATTCTTACTGCTTGAGTTCAGTCCAGGGATTGTGCAATCGTAAATCATCCAAGAAGTGGTCTGGTTTTGATTCTATAACACAGTGCTCCTATAATAACAAATCACAAGGAAAAAGGTCAACTTTCTCAAAATGATTTGGCCCAGGACTCTCCCAAGATGGTTAGACTCCCAGAGCATAATTAACTACCAAACAACGTTAACAAGTCATACAAACTAAGGCTCATGTATGAAGTAGTCCTGCTTAAGTACCTTGATGCTGACCCTGACAAGGCCAGTTAAACCATATGAACGCGCAGCAAACCAAAACAATATTTGCGCTTCCGCAGATACTATCTAATTTCAATAAAGAACTCTCAGGAAGCTGCAGTAGTGAAAACTTTGGTATTAGTGAGTTAGTTTGAGAGTGGAACACTGCATATAGAGTTTTGCTAGAAATTGGCTAAAAGACTTCAACGGCAAACTAGGAAACTCTTCTTCCATCTACATTCACAAAAGTACAGGAGAAGTAAACTGAAAACAGGTTTGCCACTAACAACAACATACCAAACATTTGAATCATCAGTCTATTCAATAAATAATCAATTGCAAACACGGCCAAATATGTAGTATGTGGATCACAACATATATTTTCTTATGCACACAGCAGTTAGTAGATCCTTAAGGGAACATTAAGAGAAATGTTAATTTAATGCTAACTCAGAAGCCTGCATTTATTTATTTATTTATTTTGCATTGGGCGTAGTGCAATGAAATTTTGGCGCAAATGAAAATTCCAGTAACTATATGGGTCGGGAGATTTACTAGTAACAATTTTCTTGAGACCACTATGTTATGAGAAGTTTACTCACATATTTGCATAAGTAGATAAAGTGTCATGCCAATTCGCCTTAAGCGGTCACTTTAAGTCTTATCTGACAGACTGACACTGGATTATGGTAACATATTGCATATAACTAGATAAAGTGTCATGCCAATTCACCTTAAGCGGACACTTATCTGACACTGGAATATGGTAACCCTGTTTGGTCGAACAGCTTCCAAATATATATTTGGTTGTTTGACCAACTTTTTTTTCTTAATCAAGTTGCAAATAAATGTAGCATTGCTTTCCAAACATGTGAGATTCAATGTGAGAGGATAAATATATTTATTTATCTAACTTCAATTTATTTCCTCAAAAAACAAAAGACTTGTTGCAACTTTTACCATGGCAGGTTGAAAACACTGCTTAACATCTGTGGTCACAGGCTCAAATCATCTAATTCTCTAATATGAAATAGGCATTTCAGGTAGTCACCCACCATGATCCATATATTTCCCAGCTTAAAAATGCTTTACTATTAAATATACAAAAGTATTCACTTCTTTCCCACCGTACAACTATTTGTAATAGAAAATAAGCTACATAGGTTATTCAGTTATATACATCTCATGCATAACCCTGACCGTACAAACCGTCTAATCTACAATCCAAGATTTTCATCACTTCAATTTTTTGGCTTAAAAAAAACACAAGTGTTCATTCAGCTAAAACTATACAGAAAGCATCAGCAAATGAATCGCTGTGTTTGCAGCTTATGTTAAGAGTATATCAAAACACATACCTGTGTAGCAATGACAACAGTGAACTAGGAAAAGAAGGAAGGATTTGTATCTATCATTGTCGCTGGAGACTCCTCGACATATTTGGCTTTCACAGCATCATTGAGCTCTTGTAAGAAAGAACAGATAGATTTTGCTCTTGAATGACCCAAGCACTCTTCATCCACTGAACAGAAATACAGAGCACTCAGTAAATATGAATTCTACTCCCTCCGTTCCTAAATATTTGTCTTTCTAGAGATTTCAACAAGTGACTACATACGAAGCAAAATGAGTGAATCTACACTCTAAAATATGTCTATATACATCCGTATGTGGTAGTCCATTTGAAATCTCTAAAAAGACAAATATTTAGGAACGGAGGGAGTATCACTTTTATGGAAATGAATTTAAGGAACAGAAGGAACAGCATCGCATATTCGCATTACACAAAAAATTGTTTCCCAGGTCCGACGGTTCGACTTTGGAGCCATCAACAACAGTAACACCCCCTATTCCTCCAAGCACAAGGTTCTTCAGCGCTTCAGTTCCGGTAGGGCCACAGTTAAGCAAGCATATGCTAGCCTTCTCAAGTGCAGCCTGTCCTTGATCACCCCATATCCTGTACTTCATATTTACAAGACCATGTAGCTTTCAATATATGTACATGTTCGTTCATCATAAGCTTTTGTAGGGAGAAACTTGAGCAGATAATAATGAACATCTATTGTAAGACATTATTGAGAAAAAGTGAAGGGCAGAAGGCCATACAATATAATGTGGGTCATATTAAATCTATCAACTAAATACTGTCATGAATTATGGTTTTGGTTTGCACTGATGAGCACCAAAGATTTGTATCAGTAAATGTTGTTGCTATCCTGATGTCATGGATAATTAGGTTTGGATAAGCTGAATTGCTGGTTCCAAATAGCTCGATTTCAAAATTCCGTGCAGATTAAACAAGGGGGCAGGTTAGAACTAACAGTTGTGATGTGCTGACAATGTTCAGACTAACAGTTTAACACCTTAGCTTTGCCTGCAACTGGGTCACAAGAAATTGCCAGGATGCAGTTCAAAAGAGCTACAAATGTAGTGGACAGTCAACATGTTATTGTACTAGCATATGCACAGGAACTCGAACCACCCATGTAAGCACGACTCATCTGAAGTAGCAGCCAAACACTCGCTCCAATCAGAACCCAAGCAGCGCTTCCAAAATCCGGAACAGCAACAGCCACCCCGTCTGCAATGCAAGGCCCGCGGCCTTCGAATCTAGAAGCAGGGCACCCGCTTCCCTCGGGCAGCTCAGGCCGCCCGCTGGCCGAATCACAGCGGAAGCATAAAACCCTAGACCACACACCGCCCCTACGGAAACCGGGCCCGAGAGGAGAGCATAATTCCGCCAGTCACGCGGAGATGCGGCCGAGGGTGGGGAGGAGGGCGCCGACGCGTTACCTGAGCTGGCGATCGTACTTGGTCTTGGGCTCGGCGGTGGCGACGGCTGCGGCGGCCATGGCTGCGGAGGCGGAGGTGGAGGCGGAGGCGGAGTCTGTTCACTGTGTGGGTGTGGTGGTTTCCGCCTCGCCTCGCCTCGCCGCCTCCTCTCCGGCGCCCCCGTGGAATAAAGCGAGGAGCGGAGGTGGAAGTGCGGAGCCAGGAGGAGAAGGGCATTTATTCGCTTTCCGTACTGTTGCGTCGGACCAGCTAGAAGTTCTCCGCAAAGCCCATCCTGGCCCAATTTCCAATTCTCCTACTAGGCTTGTGTCGGCCTGGCCCAGAAGGCTAACAGGAAGGCCCGATTCGAGCTTACATCACTCATCATCATCACAGCAGCATGTTCTTCCTTCTCAAAAAAAAAAAAGCAGCATGTTCTTAAAAAAAAATCAAACAGCAACAAAGTCAGCGTGGGCTTCCTTTTTTTGCGGGAACACTTGTATTACTCAAATGACAATGTCCTTACAATCATCAAGGGAAATACCCAAGACTTCCTCTCGTCCAGACCCTAGCCAAGTCATAGTTCGCCCCTCAACTCGAGCAAAGCTAGCTAAACTATCACTAACTTTGTTTTGGGCACGGGTACATAAGTAATAGAAGATATCAAGAATACTGCCATACTTGAATCAGATTCAATTGCAACAGGCAAATCAGACCTTTGTATGGCAAGTGATAATCCTTCCATGATCCCACATAGCTCAGCTTCTAGTGGATCTCTGCAAGAAAATAGTGATCTATATGCCGAGAAGATGATCTTGCCCTCATTGTCTCGAAGAATCATACCAGCACCAGCATCATCGCTTGCTACAAACGAGCCATCAGCATTCAATTTGATCCAGCCATTAGCAGGCGGTACCCATCTAGCTTGAGATATTGCTTGTTGTGGTGTGATCTCCGCCCCCAACATGCTGATCAAAAGATATATATCCCTCTCCTTTCGTTGGATCCATCTCCGAATTTAACTTGATGTTAATTAATTCATCCAGATATCTCCTCAAAAAAAACTCACCAAGGACTCCATGACCGGCGCTGGCTTGTGATGTACAATTTCATTACGCACATACCAACTCCTCCAGAAGATGAGCAACACTTTAATACGATCAATATCACATAACTGGTCGAGCACATGAAGGAGCCATTCCTTACCAGTGTTCACGAAGGAATCCATTGCTGGCAGTTTCCATACCTTAGACATTTCTCTGTACAAATCCCTGCCTCGTTGGCACCTTAAGAACGGGTGGAAATTATCTTCTACCTCCGTTTCACACACCGGGCAGCCACTTATCGTTTCCAAACCAATTTTGTTCTTGTTCTTCCATGTTGGGAGGGCATCCGTCGCCATTCGCCAAGCAAAATTACGGATCGTCGGCGGCACATTACTCTTCCAAATAAGTTTCCAGCAGCTTCTCCCCCCAGAGCTCGAAGTACTGCTAGAAGCCAAATTTGCACCATGAACTTCATGAAAAGCAAACTGATAAGCTGACTTGGCTGAAAAAATTCCATTTTTACTCGGCCCCCAAGTGATCACGTCCTCGTCCAACCTAGGAGACGCCCGTATTTTCATTATCTCAATCACATCTGCATTCAAAAAATGCTGTTGCAGTAAATCTACCTTCTAAGACCCATTGGGATTAAGAAGGTCAGAAACAAAATGAATGCGGCATCGGCCCTGTAGGGAAATAGGTTTGTACGAAAACGGCCTTGGTATCCAATTGTCCCTCCAAATCCGGATGCTCCTTCCATTTCCCACCCTCCATATCAACCCTTTTTTCAACAGATCAAGACCATGGCTGATAGCTTGCCAAGATGAGGATGCATTACCTGTGAAAACCGTATCCTCCAACTTGCCATAAGGATAATACTTCGCTTTAAGCACCTGGGCACACATGCTCTCCGGTTTTGTTAGTAATCGTCATGCTTGACGAGCTAGCAAAGCTTGATTAAACATCCGGAAATCCCGAAAGCCAACACCACCTCTGTCTTTGGGTTGGAGTAGATGATCCCACCCTTTCCAATGCACTTTACGCTTACCATCCGCTGATCCCCAATAAAAATTCCTCACCATTCTTGTAAGGTCGTCACAAACCGAATATGGGAGTTTGAAAACACCCATAATATAAGTAGGTAAGGACTGTGCTACTGATTTGATTAACACCTCGCGGCCCGGTTGAGCTAGCAGACCGTCACCCCACTGGATGAGGCGTTTTGTCAACCTTGCTTGTAGATTTTGGAACTTGCCCTTGGACATACGGCCCTTCGGGGTCGGCAACCAAGGTATTTTTTCTCAAACACCGAGCTAGTGACATTCAAAGCATCGCGAACTTGAGCCTGAGCTACTTCAGCGTGGGCTTCCTTGTTTGACTAAGGGATCCCCGTCGAAGACCAGGTCACCCAATCCATGAGACATGCCAGCCCGTGGAAAACCCATGGCGCATTTGGTCCCTCACCCGCCACGGGTTTTCCTCCCCGGTCCGCGTCATTTTCACGGGAAACAATCCACGCCTTGGGGGTGGGGGAGAAATCCCTTGAGGCGATGGTGCAACGCCTCTCGACCTCCTTTGCTAGCGATCGAGAGTAGCACGTCCACCTCAAATATTTAGAGGTTGGATAGATGGCAAAGGATGGGACGGAAGAGGGGGTTGTGGCGGTGTGGCCTGCGCGTGAAGTCCATGGCTCGATTCTTATTCAGGTGCAAATACGACGCGATTCTTATTAGGTGCAAATGGTCCGACATGTAACGGGTGAACTCACCACCACTTCAAATCTTTAAAAGTAGGAAAGATAAAAGATTTTTCTTGGTTTGCTTAATGGAGTGTGTTGTGAGATGTGGGGCTCAACATACAATCAACACACAGGTTAACCTTAACAAATCGACTTTTTTGTATGCAAGTGTGTGTAAGTGACTAGACAGTTTGTGCATGTGCGGAAGGGTGATATTACCGTCATGCGTCTTCGGATTTGTATGACTTGGCTCTTCCATTTGTTAACATCGATAACTTAGTGTTGGATGCATTATTAGGACCTTTGAGAGAGAGAGAGAGAGAGAGTTTGAGCCCTCCCCCTCCCCGCCGCTCGCCTCTCCGGCGACGTCCTCCCTTCCCGCCGCTCGCCACTCCGGCGGCAGCGTCCACCCTCCCCGCAGTCGGCCGCTCCAACTTTGCGCCCCTCCCGTCACTGGACACCCCGTCCTCGATGCCCACATCTCACCGTGCTTCCCGCTCTGCTTCCCCATGGCTTCCAGCCCACGCTCGGTGCTACCTCTTCAGCACTGCGTTGGTTTTCCCCGAAGAGGAAGGGATGATGTAGCAAAGTAGCGTAAGTATTTCCCTCAGTTTTTGAGAACCAAGGTATCAATCCAGTAGGAGGCTACGCGCGAGTCCCTCGTACCTGCACAAAACAAATAATCCTCGCAACCAACGCGAATAGGGGTTGTCAATCCCTACACGGCCACTTACGAGAGTGAGATCGGATAGATATGATAAGATAATATTTTTGATATTTTTGGGATAAAGATGCAAAGTAAAATAAAGTCAAAGTAAAAAAACAAAGGAAATAACTAAGTAGTAGGAGATTAATATGATGAAGATAGACCCGGGGGCCATAGGTTTCACTAGTGGCTTCACTCGAGAGCATAAGTATTCTACGGTGGGTGAACAAATTACTGTTGAGCAATTGACAGAATTGAGCATAGTTATGAGAATATCTAGGTATGATCATGTATATAGGCATCACGTCCGAGACAAGTAGACCGACTCCTGCCTGCATCTACTACTATTACTCCACTCATCAACCGCTATCCAGCATACATCTAGAGTATTAAGTTAAAACAGAGTAATGCCTTAAGCAAGATGACATGATGTAGAGGGATAGACTCATGCAATATGATGAAAACGCCATCTTGTTATCCTCGATGGCAACAATACAATACGTGACTTGCTGCCCCTACTGTCACTGGGAAAGGACATCGCAAGATTGAACCCAAAGCTAAGCACTTCTCCTATTGCAAGAAAGATCAATCTAGTAGGCCAAACCAAACTGATAATTCGAAGAGACTTGCAAAGATAACCAATCATACATAAAATAATTCAGAGGAGATTCAAATATTGTTCATAGATAAACTTAATCATAAACCCACAATTCACCGGTCTCAACAAACACACCGCAAAGTTAGTCATAAAGAACACATATACTTATTGCAAAAATCTACAAGTTATCTAAGCAAAGTATTACACGCATGCTCCTAGGGGGATAGATTGGTAGGAAAAGACCACCGCTCGTTCCCGACCGCCACTCATAAGGAAGACAATCAATAAATAAATCATGCTCCGACTTCATCACATAACGGTTCACCATACGTGCATGCTACGGGAATCACAAGCTTCAACACAAGTATTTTTCAAATTCACAACTACTCAACTAGCATGACTTTAATATCACCATCTTTATATCTCAAAACAATTATCAAGCATCAAACTTCTCATAGTATTCAACACACTTATAAGAGAATTTTATTATTCTTGAATACCTGGCATATTAGGATTTTAAGCAAATTACCATGCTATCAAGACTCTCAAAATAATCTAAGTGAAGCATGAGAGATCAATAGTTTCTATAAAACAAATCCACCACCGTGCTCTAAAAGATATAAGTGAAGTACTAGATCAAAATTATATAACTTAAAAGATATAAGCAAAGCACATAGAGTATTCTAACAATTTCCAAATCATGTATGGCTCTCTCAAAAGGTGTGTACAGCAAGGATGATTGTGGTAAACTAAAAAGTAAAGACTCAAATCATACAAGATGCTCCAAGCAAAACACATATCATGTGGCGAATAAAAATATAGCTCCAAGTAAAGTTACCGATAGAAGTAGACGAAAGAGGGGATGCCTTCCGGGGCATCCCCAAGCTTTGGCTTTTAGGTGTCCTTAGATTATCTTGGGGGTGCCATGGGCATCCCCAAGCTCAGTCGCTTGCCACTCCTTGTTCCATAATCCATCAAATCTTTACCCAAAACTTGAAAACTTCACAACACAAAACTTAAAGTAGAAAATCTCGTGAGCTCCGTTAGCGAAGGAAAATAAAAGACCACTTCAAGATACTGTAATGAACTCATTCTTTATTTATATTGGTGTTATACCTACTGTATTCCAACTTCTCTATGGTTTATAAACTATTTTATTAGCCATAGATTCATCAAAATAAGCAAACAACACACTAAAAACAGAATCTGTCGAAAACAGAAGTTTGTAGTAATCTGTATCTAGCGCAAGACCTGGAACCCCAGAAATTCTAAAATAAATTTCTGGACGTGAGGAATTTATCTATTAATCATCTGCAAAAAGAATTAACTAAATATCACTTTCCAAATAAAAATTACAGCAGTTCTTGTGAGCGCTAAAGTTTCTGTTTTTTACAGCAAGTGTAACAAGACTTTCCCCAAGTCTTCCCAACGGTTCTACTTGGCACAAACACTAATTAAACACAAAAAACACAATCAAAACAGAGGCTAGATAAATTATTTATTATTAAACAGGAGCAAAAAGCAAGGAATAAAAATAAAATGGGGTTGCCTCCCAACAAGCACTATCGTTTAACGCCCCTAGCTAGGCATAACAAGCAAGGATAGATCTAGGTATTGCCATCTTTGCTAGGCAATCCATAAGTGGCTCTCATAATAGATTCATAAGGTAATTTAATTTTATTTCTAGGAAAGTGTTCCATGCCTTTCCTTAATGGAAATTGGAATCTAATATTTCCTTCCTTCATATCAATAATTGCACCAATCGTTCTAAGGAAAGGTCTACCAAGAATAATAGGACATAAAGGATTGCAATCTATGTCAAGAACAATAAAATCTACGGGCACATAATTCCTATTTGCAAAAATAAGAACATCATTAATTATTCCCATAGGTTTCTTAATAGTGGAATCCGCAAGGTGCAAGTTTAGAGAGCAATCGTCAAAATCACGGAAACCTAACAAATCACACAAAGTCTTTGGAATCGTGGAAACACTAGGACCCAAATCACATAAAGCATAGCATTCATGATCTTTAATTTTAATTTTAATAGTTGGTTCCCACTCATCATGAAGTTTTCTAGGGATAGAAACTTCCAATTCAAGTTTTTCTTCATAAGATTGCATCAAGGCATCAACGATATGTTTAGTAATTGCTTTATTTTGACTATAAGCATGAGGAGATTTTAGCACGGATTGTAACACGGAAATACAATCAATCAAAGAGAAAATTTCATAGTTAAATTCCTTGAAATCCATAATGGTGGGTTTAGCGACATCTAGGATTTTAATTTCTTCAATCCCACTTCTATCAATTTTAGCATCAAGTTCAAAAAATTCTGAATTCTTGGAACGCCTTCTAGGTAAAGGTGGATCATATTCGGTCCCGTCATTATCAAGATTCATATTTCAAAACAAAATTTAATAGGGGACACATCAATAACTTTTAGATCTTCATCTTTATTTTCATAGCAACTAGAAGAACACGCTCTTATAAAGGCATCTTTCTTAGCATGCATCCTAGCGGTTCTTTCTTTGCACTTGTTCCATGAATCAATACTATTTTTAGGCAAAGACGAAAACCAAGCTTTAGCACGATCTCTAAGTGAAAAAGGAAATAGCTTCAATTTAACAATATCATTATCCACATCTTTCTTCTTTCGCATGTCACTCAAATCAACGAAGCTATTTAGATGGGTAGCAGCATCTTCACTAGGAAGGCCGGAAAATGGATCTTTCATGACAAGATTCAGCAAAGCAGTATTAATTTCACAAGATTCAGCATCGGTAAGAGGAGCAATCGGAGTGCTAATAAAATCATTGTTGTTGGTATTGGTAAAGTCACACAATTTAGTATTATCTTGAGCCATCGTGACAAGCAAGCAAACTAACACACAATCAAAAAAGCAAGCGGGCAAAAAGAGGCAAATAGAGAAAGAGAGGGAGGATAGAGAGAGAGAGAGGGCAAATAAAATGGCATGGGTGAAGTGGGGGGGGGGAGGAAAACGAGAGGCAAATGGCAAATAATATAATGCGGGAGATAAGGGTATGTGATGGGTACTTGGTATATTGACTTTTGCGTAGACCTCCCCGGCAATGGCGCCAGAAATCCTTCTTGCTACCTCTTGAGCACTGCGTTGGTTTTCCCCGAAGAGGAAGGGATGATGCAGCAAAGTAGCGTAAGTATTTCCCTCAGTTTTTGAGAACCAAGGTATCAATCCAGTAGGAGGCTACGCGCGAGTCCCTCGTACCTGCACAAAACAAATAAATCCTCGCAACCAACGCGAATAGGGGTTGTCAATCCCTACACGGCCACTTACGAGAGTGAGATCTGATAGATATGATAAGATAATATTTTTGGTATTTTTGTGATAAAGATTCAAAGTAAAATAAAGGCAAAGTAAAAAAGCAAAGGAAATAACTAAGTAGTAGGAGATTAATATGACGAAGATAGACCCGGGGGCCATAGGTTTCACTAGTGGCTTCTCTCGAGAGCATAAGTATTTTACGGTGGGTGAACAAATTATTGTTGAGCAATTGACGGAATTGAGCATAGTTATGAGAATATCTAGGTATGATCATGTATATAGGCATCACGTCCAAGACAAGTAGACCGACTCCTGCCTGCATCTACTACTATTACTCCACTCATCGACCGCTATCCAGCATGCATCTAGAGTATTAAGTTAAAATAGAGTAACGCCTTAAGCAAGATGACATGATATAGAGGGATAGACTCATGCAATATGATGAAAACCCATCTTGTTATCCTCGATGGCAACAATACAATACGTGACTTGCTGCCCCTACTGTCACTGGGAAAGGACACCGCAAAATTGAACCCAAAGCTAAGCACTTCTCCCATTGCAAGAAAGATCAATCTAGTAGGCCAAACCAAACTGATAATTCGAAGAGACTTGCAAAGATAACCAATCATACATAAATGAATTCAGAGGAGATTCAAATATTGTTCATAGATAAACTTGATCATAAACCCACAATTCATCGGTCTCAACAAACACACCGCAAAAAGAAGATTACATCAAATAGTTCTCCACAAGAGAGGGGGAGAACATTGTATTGAGATCCAAAAAGAGAGAAGAAGCCATCTAGCTAATAACTATGGACCCGTAGGTCTGAGGTGAACTACTCACACTTCATCGGATAGGCTATGGTGTTGATGTAGAAGCCCTCCGTGATCGATGCCCCCTCCGACGGAGCTCCGGAACGGGCCCTAAGATGGGATCTCGTGGATACAGAAAGTTACGGCGATGAAATTAGGTTTTTGGCTCCGTATCTGATCATTTGGGGTACGTAGGTATATATAGGAGGAAGGAGTACGTCGGTGGAGCAACAGGGGGCACACGAGGGTGGAGGGCGCGCCTGGGGGGTAGGCGTGCCCCCCTACCTCGTGGCCTCCTCTTTTGTGTCTTGACGTAGGGTCCAAGTCTCCTGGATCTTGTTCGTTGAGAAAATCACGTTCCCGAAGGTTTCATTCCGTTTGGACTCCGTTTGATATTCCTTTTCTTCGAAACCCTAAAACAGGCAAAAAACAGCAATTCTGGGCTAGGCCTCCGGTTAATAGGTTAGTCCCAAAAATAATATAAAAGTGGATAATAAAGCCCAATAATGTCCAAAACAGTAGATAATATAACATGGACCAATCAAAAATTATAGATACGTTGGAGACGTATCACTCGGTCACCTCCTCCTTCCGCCTCTTTGGCGAGCGTCCGATCGTATCTGGGCTTGGTATCTCGTTGTCCTCTGAGGGGTCGGAGGCGCCGGCCCCTAATACGTCTCCAACGTATCTATAATTTTTGATTGCTCCATGCTATATTATCTACTGTTTTGGGCAATATTGGGCTTTATTTTCCACTTTTATATTATTTTTGGGACTAACCTATTAACCGGAGGCCCAGCCCAGATTTGCTGTTTTATGCCTATTTCAGTGTTTCGAAGAAAAGAAATATCAAACGGAGTCGAAACGGAACGAAATCAATTGGAGAAGTTATTTTTGGAACGAAAGCCACCAGATAGACTTGGACTCCACGTCAGGAGATACGGGAGGTGCTCACGAGGGTGGGGGGCGCCCCCTGCCTCGTGGGGCTCCCGTAGCTCCTTCGACGTACCCCCTGCACCCATATATACCTACGTATTGTAAAACTTCCAAAAACGAGATTAGATCGGGAGTTCCGCTGCCAGAATCCTCCGTAGCCACCGAAAACCAATCTACTGTTGGGGAACGTAGTAATTTCAAAATTTTCCTACGCACACGCAAGATCATGGTGATGCATAGCAACGAGAGGGGAGAGTGTGATCTACCTACCCTTGTAGACCGACAGCGGAAGCGTTAGCACAACGCGGTTGATGTAGTCGTACGTCTTCATGGCCCGACCGATCAAGCACCGAAACTACGGCACCTCCGAGTTTTAGCACACGTTCAGCTCGATGACGATCCCCGGACTCCGATCCAGCAAAGTGTCGGGGTAGAGTTCCGTCAGCACAACGGCGTGGTGACGATCTTGATGTACTACCGTCGCAGGGCTTCGCCTAAGCACCGCTACAATATTATCGAGGATTATGGTGGAAGGGGGCACCGCACACGGCTAAGAATATGATCACGTGGATCAACTTGTGTCTAGGGGTGCCCCCTGCCCCCGTATATAAAGGAGCAAGGGGAGGAGGCCGGCCGGCCCCTATTGGCGCACCAGGAGGAGTCCTCCTCCTAGTAGGAGTAGGACTCCTACTAGGAGGGGGAAGGAAGTGGGGAGGGAGAAGGAAAGGGGGGCGCCCCCCCCCCTCTCCTAGTCCAATTCGGACCAGGGGGGAGGAGGCGCGTGGCCCACCCTGGCTGCCCCTCTGTCTCTCCACTAAGGCCCATATGGCCCATTACTTCTCCCGGTAGGGTTCCGGTAACCCTCCGGCTCTCCGGTTTTCTCCGAAATCACCCGGAACACTTCCGGTGTCCGAATATAGCCGTCTAATATATCAATCTTTATGTCTCGACTATTTCGAGACTCCTCGTTATGTCCGTGATCACATCCGGGACTCCGAACTAACTTCGGTACATCAAAACTCATAAACTCATAATATAACTGTCATCAAAACCTTAAGCGTGAGGACCCTACGGGTTCGAGAACAATGTAGACATGACCGAGACACGTCTCCGGTCAATAACCAATAGCGGAACCTGGATGCTCATATTGGCTCCTACATATTCTACGAAGATCTTTATTGGTCAGACCGCATAACAACATACGTTGTTCCCTTTGTCATCGGTATTCTACTTGCCCGAGATTCGATCATCGATATCTCAATACCTAGTTCAATCTCGTTACCGGCAAGTCTCTTTACTCATTTCATAATACATCATCTCGCAACTAACTCATTAGTTGGAATGCTTGCAAGGCTTATGTGATGTGCATTACCGAGAGGGCCCAGAGATACCTCTTCGACAATCGGAGTGACAAATCCTAATCTCGAAATACGCCAACCCAACATGTACCTTTGGAGACACCTGTAGAGCTCCTTTATAATCACCCAGTTACATTGTGACATTTGGTAGCACACAAAGTGTTCCTCCGGCAAACGGGAGTTGCATAATCTCATAGTCATAGGAACATGTATAAGTCATGAAGAAAGCAATAGCAACATACTAAACGATCGGGTGCTAAGATAATGGAATGGGTCATGTCAATCACATCATTCTCCTAATAATGTGATCCCGTTAATCAAATGAAAACACATGTCTATGGTTAGGAAACATAACCATCTTTGATGAATGAGCTAGTCAAGTAGAGGCATACTAGTGACGTTTGGTTTGTCTATGTATTCACACAAGTATTATGTTTCCGGATAATACAATTCTAGCATGAATAATAAACATTTATCATGATATAACAAAATAAAATAATAACATTATTATTGCCTCTAGGGCATATTTCCTTCAGTCTCCCACTTGCACTAGAGTCAATAATCTAGATTACACAGTAATGATTCTAACACCCATGGAGCTTTGGTGCTGATCATGTTTTGCTCGTGGAAGAGGCTTAGTCAACGGGTCTGCTACATTCAGATCCGTATGTATCTTGCAAATCTCTATGTCTCCCATCTGGACTAGATTCCGGATGGAATTGAAGCGTCTCTTGATGTGCTTGGTTCTCTTGTGAAATATGGATTCCTTTGCCAAGGCAATTGCACCAGTATTGTCACAAAAGATTTTCATTGGACCCGATGCACTAGGTATGACTCCTAGATCGGGTATGAACTCCTTCATCCAGACTCCTTCTTTTCCTGCTTCCGAAGCAGCTATGTACTCCGCTTCACATGTAGATCCCGCCACAACACTTTGTTTAGAACTGCACCAACTGATAGCTCCACCGTTTAATGTAAACACGTATCCGGTTTGCGATTTAGAATCGTCCGGATCAGTGTCAAAGCTTGCATCAACGTAACCATTTACGATGAGCTCTTTGTCACCTCCATATATGAGAAACATATCCTTAGTCCTTTTCAGGTATTTCAGGATGTTCTTGACCGCTGTTTAGTGATCCACTCCTGGATTACTTTGGTACCTGCCTGCTAGACTTATAGCAAGACACACATCAGGTCTGGTGCACAGCATTGCATACATGACAGAGCCTATGGCTGAAGCATAGGGAACATCTTTCATTTTCTCTCTATCTTCTGCATTGGTCGGGCATTGAGTCTTACTCAATTTCACACCTTGTAACACAGGCAAGAATCCTTTCTTTGCTTGATCCATTTTGAACTTTTTCAAAACTTTGTCAAGGTATGTGCTTTGTGAAATTCCAATTAAGCGTCTTGATCTGTCTCTATAGATCTTAATGCCCAATATGTAAGCAGCTTCACCGAGGTCTTTCATTGAAAAACTCTTATTCAAGTATCCCTTTATGCTATCCAGAAATTCTATATCATTTCCGATTAGTAATATGTCATCTACATATAATATCAGAAATGCTACAGAGCTCCCACTCACTTTCTTGTAAATACAGGCTTCTCCAAAAGTCTGTACAAAACCAAATGCTTTGATCACACTATCAAAGCGTTTATTCCAACTCCGAGAGGCTTGCACCAGTCCATAAATGGATCGCTGGAGCTTGCACACTTTGTTAACTCCCTTTGGATCGACAAAACCTTCCGGTTGCATCATATACAACTCTTCTTGCAGAAATCCATTTAGGAATGCAGTTTTGACATCCATCTGCCAAATTTCATAATCATAAAATGCGGCAATTGCTAACATGATTCGGACAGACTTAAGCATCGCTACGGGTGAGAAGGTCTCATCGTAGTCAATCCCTTGAACTTGTTGAAAACCTTTTGCGACAAGTCGAGCTTTGTAGACAGTAACATTACCGTCAGCGTCAGTCTTCTTCTTAAAGATCCATTTATTCTCAATTGCTTGCTGATCATTGGGCAAGTCAACCAAAGTCCATACTTTGTTCTCATACATGTATCCCATCTCAGATTTCATGGCTTCAAGCCATTTTGCGGAATCTGGGCTCACCATCGCTTCTCCATAGTTCGTAGGTTCATCATGATCTAGTAGCATGACTTCCAGAACAGGATTACTGTACCACTCTGGTGCGGATCTTACTCTGGTTGATCTATGAGGTTCAGTAGTATCTTGTTCTGAAGCTTCATGATCATCATCATTAGCTTCCTCACTAATTGGTGCAGGTGTCACAGAAACTGGTTTCTGTGATGTACTACTTTCCAATAATGGAGCAGGTACAGTTACCTCATCAAGTTCTACTTTCCTCCCACTCACTTCTTTCGAGAGAAACTCCTTCTCTAGAAAGTTTCCGAATTTAGCAACAAAAGTTTTTCCTTTGGACCTGTGATAGAAGGTGTATCCAATAGTTTCCTTTGGATATCCTATGAAGACACATTTTTCCGATTTGGATTCGAGCTTATCAGGTTGAAGCTTTTTCACATAAGCATCGCAACCCCAAACTTTCAGAAACGACAACTTTGGTTTCTTGCCAAACCATAGTTCATAAGGCGTCGTCTCAACGGATTTTGATGGTGCCCTATTTAACGTGAATGCGGCCGTCTCTAGAGCATAACCCCAAAATGATAGCGGTAAATCAGTAAGAGACATCATAGATCGCACCATATCTAGTAAAGTACGATTACGACATTCAGACACACCATTACGCTGTGGTGTTCCGGGTGGCGTGAGTTGCGAAACTATTTCACATTGTTTCAAATGTACACCAAACTCGTAACTCAAATATTCTCCTCCGCGATTAGATCGCGGGAATTTTATTTTCTTGTTACGATGATTTTCAACTTCACTCTGAAATTCTTTGAACTTTTCAAATGTTTCAGACTTATGTTTCATTAAGTAGATATACCCATATCTGCTTAAGTCATCTGTGAAGGTGAGAAAATAACGATATCCGCCACGAGCCTCAACATTCATCGGACCACATACATCTGTATGTATGATTTCCAACAAATATGTTGCTCTCTCCATAGTACCGGAGAACAGTGTTTTTGTCATCTTACCCATAAGGCACGGTTCGCAAGTACCAAGTGATTCATAATCAAGAGGTTCCAAAAGCCCATCAGTATGGAGTTTCTTCATGCGCTTTACACCGATATGACCCAAACGGCAGTGCCACAAATAAGTTGCACTATCATTATCAACTCTAAATCTTTTGGTTTCAACATTATGAATATGTGTGTCACTACTATCGAGATTTAATAAGAATAGACCACTCTTTAAGGGTGCATGACCATAAAAGATATTACTCATATAAATAGAACAACCATTATTCTCTGATTTAAATGAATAACCGTCTCGCATCAAACAAGATCCAGATATAATGTTCATGCTTAACGCTGGCACCAAATAACAATTATTTAGGTCTAATACTAATCCCGAAGGTAGATGTAGAGGTAGCGTGCCGACTGCGATCACATCGACTTTGGAACCATTTCCCACGCGCATCGTCACCTCGTCCTTAGCCAATCTTCGCTTAATCTGTAGTCCCTGTTTCGAGTTGCAAATGTTAGCAACAGAACCAGTATCAAATACCCAGATGCTACTGCGAGCATTAGTAAGGTACACATCAATAACATGTATATCACATATACCTTTGTTCACCTTGCCATCCTTCTTATCCGCCAAATACTTGGGGCAGTTCCGCTTCTAGTGACCAGTCTGCTTGCAGTAGAAGCACTCAGTTTCAGGCTTAGGTCCAGGTTTGGGTTTCTTTTCTTGAGTAGCAACTTGTTTGCTGTTCCTTTTGAAGTTCCCCTTCTTCTTCCCTTTGCCCTTTTTCTTGAAACTAGTGGTCTTATTGACCATCAACACTTGATGCTCCTTCTTGATTTCTACCTCCGCAGCTTTCAGCATTGCGAAGAGCTCGGGAATAGTCTTATTCATCCCTTGCATATTATAGTTCATCGCGAAGCTCTTGTAGCTTGGTGGCAGTGACTGGAGAATTCTGTCAATGACGCAATCATCTGGAAGATTAACTCCCAATTGAATCAAGTGGTTATTATACCCGGACATTTTGAGTATATGCTCATTGACAGAACTATTCTCCTCCATCTTGCAGCTATAGAACTTATTGGAGACTTCATATCTCTCAATCCGGGCATTTGCTTGAAATATTAACTTCAACTCCTGGAACATCGCATATGCTCCATGACGTTCAAAACGTCGTTGAAGTCCCGATTCTAAGCCATAAAGCATGGCACACTGAACTATCGAGTAGTCATCAGCTTTGCTCTGCCAGACGTTCATAACATCTGGTGTTGCTCCAGCAGCAGGCCTGGCACCCAGCGGTGCTTCCAGGACGTAATTCTTCTGTGCAGCAATGAGGATAATCCTCAAGTTATGGACCCAGTCCGTGTAATTGCTACCATCATCTTTCAACTTTGCTTTCTCAAGGAACGCATTAAAATTCAACGGAACAACAACACGGGCCATCTATCTACAATCAAACATAAACAAGCAAGATACTATCAGGTACTAAGTTCATGATAAATTTAGGTTCAATTAATCATATTACTGAAGAACTCCCACTTAGATAGACATACCTCTAATCCTCTAAGTGATTACGTGATCCAAATCAACTAAACCATGTCCGATCATCACGTGAGATGGAGTAGTTTCATTGGTGAACATCGCTATGTTGATCATATCTACTATATGATTCACGCTCGACCTTTCGGTCTCCGTGTTTCGAGGCCATATCTGTATATGCTTGGCTCGTCAAGTATAACCTGAGTATTCTGCGTGTGCAACTGTTTTGCACCCGTTGTATTTGAACGTAGAGCCTATCACACCCGATCATCACGTGGTGTCTCAGCACGAAGAACTTTCGCAACGGTGCATACTCACGGAGAACACTTCTTGATAATTAGTGAGAGATCATCTTAAAATGCTACCGTCAATCAAAGCAAGATAAGATGCATAAAAGATAAACATCACATGCAATCAATATAAGTGATATGATATGGCCATCATCATCTTGTGCTTGTGATCTCCATCTTCGAAGCACCATCGTGATCACCATCGTCACCGGCGCGACACCTTGATCACCATCGTAGCATCGTTGTCGTCTCGCCAATCTTATGCTTCCACGACTATCGCTACCGCTTAGTGATAAAGTAAAGCATTACAGCGCAATTGCATTGCATACAATAAAGCGACAACCATATGGCTCCTGTCAGTTGCCGATAACTTGGTTACAAAACATGATCATCTCATACAATAAAATTTAGCATCATGTCTTGACCATATCACATCACAACATGCCCTGCAAAAACAAGTTAGACGTCCTCTACTTTGTTGTTGCAAGTTTTACGTGGCTGCTACGGGCTTAAGCAAGAACCAATCTTACCTACGCATCAAAACCACAACGATAGTTTGTCAAGTTGGTGCTGTTTTAACCTTCTCAAGGACCGGGCGTAGCCACACTCGGTTCAACTAAAGTTGGAGAAACTGTCCCCCGTTAGCCACCTTTGTGCAAAGCACGTCGGGAGAACCGGTCTCGCGTAAGCGTACGCGTAATGTCGGTCTGGGCCGCTTCGTCCAACAATACCGCCGGACCAAAGTATGACATGCTGGTAAGCAGTATGACTTATATCGCCCACAACTCACTTGTGTTCTACTCGTGCATATAACATCAACACATAAAACCTAGGCTCGGATGCCACTGTTGGGGAACGTAGTAATTTCAAAATTTTCCTACGCACACGCAAGATCATGGTGATGCATAGCAACGAGAGGGGAGAGTGTGATCTACGTACCCTTGTAGACCGATAGCGGAAGCGTTAGCACAACGCGGTTGATGTAGTCGTACATCTTCACGGCCTGACCGATCAAGCACCGAAACTACGGCACCTCCGAGTTTTAGCACACGTTCAGCTCGATGACGATCCCCGGACTCCGATCCAGCAAAGTGTCGGGGTAGAGTTCCGTTAGCACGACGGTGTGGTGACGATCTTGATGTACTATCGTCGCAGGGCTTAGCCTAAGCACCGCTACAATATTATCGAGGATTATGGTGGAAGGGGGCACCGCACACGGCTAAGAATATGATCACGTGGATCAACTTGTGTCTAGGGGTGCCCCCTGCCCCCGTATATAAAGGAGCAAGGGGAGGAGGCCGTCCGGCCCCTATTGGCGCGCCAGGAGGAGTCCTCCTCCTAGTAGGAGTAGGACTCCTACTAGGAGGGGGAAGGAAGTGGGGAGGGAGAAGGAAAGGGGGTCGCCGCCCCCCCTCTCCTAGTCCAATTCGGACCAGGGGGAGGAGGTGCGCGACCCATCCTGGCTGCCCCTCTCTCTCTCCACTAAGGCCCATATGGCCCATTACTTCTCCCGGTAGGGTTCCGGTAACCCTCCGGCTCTCTGGTTTTCTCCGAAATCACCCGGAACACTTCCGGTGTCCGAATATAGCCGTCTAATATATCAATCTTTATGTCTCGACTATTTCGAGACTCCTCGTTATGTCCGTGATCACATCTGGGACTTCGAACTAACTTCGGTACATCAAAACTCATAAACTCATAATATAACTGTCATCGAAACCTTAAGCGTGCGGACCCTACGGGTTCAAGAACAATGTAGACATGACCGAGACACGTCTCCGGTCAATAACCAATAGCGGAACCTGGATACTCATATTGGCTCCTACATATTCTACGAAGATCTTTATCGGTCAGACCGCATAACAACATATGTTGTTCCCTTTGTCATCGGTATTTTACTTGCCCGAGATTCGATCGTTGGTATATCAATACCTAGTTCAATCTCGTTACCGGCAAGTCTCTTTACTCGTTTCGTAATACATCATCTCGCAACTAACTCATTAGTTGAAATGCTTGCAAGGCTTATGTGATGTGCATTACCGATAGGGCCTAGAGATACCTCTCCAACAATCGGAGTGACAAATCCTAATCTCGAAATACGCCAACCCAACATGTACCTTTGGAGACACCTGTAAAGCTCCTTTATAATCACCCAGTTACGTTTGACGTTTGGTAGCACACAAAGTGTTCCTCCGGCAAACGGGAGTTGCATAATCTCATAGTCATAGGAACATGTATAAGTCATGATGAAAGCAATAGCAACATACTAAACGATCGGGTGCTAAGATAATGGATGTTGGGGAACGTTGCAGAAAACAAAAAATTTCCTACGGTTTCACCAAGATCCATCTAGGAGTTCATCTAGCAACGAGTGATTGGATTGCATCTACATACCTTTGTAGATCACGCGCAGAAGCGTTCAAAGAACGGGGATGAGGAAGGCGTACCCGACGTGATCCAAATCACCGGAGATCCTAGCGCCGAACGGAGGGCATCTCCGCGTTCAACACACGTACGGTCAGCGTAACGTCTCCTCCTTCTTGATCCAGCAAGGGGGAAGAAGAGGTTGAGGAAGATGGCTCCAGCAGCATCACGACGGCGTGGTGGTGATGGAGCTGCAGTACTCGGGCAGGGCTTCGCCAAGCACTATGGAGGAGGAGGAGGTGTTGGAGAGGGAGAGGGAGGCAGCAAAGGCATGGGGTGAGAAGTCCTCCATCTCCCCACTATATATAGGAGGTCCAAGGGGGGGGGGGCACCGGCCCTAGGAGATCCAATCTCCTAGGGGGGTGCGGCCAAGGGGAGGAATCCCTCCTCCCCAAGGCACCTAGGAGGTGCCTTCCCCCTTCGGGACTCTTCCCTTCTTGAAACCCTAGGCGCATGGGCCTCTTGGGGCTGGTGCCCTTGGCCCATGAAGGCCAAGGCGCACCCCCTACAGCCCATGTGCCCCCCCGAGGCAGGTGGCCCCACCCGGTGGACCCCCGGGACCCTTCCGGTGGTCCCGGTACAATACCGGTGACCCCGAAACTTGTCCCGATGCCCGAAATAGCACTTCCTATATATAATTCTTTACCTCCGGACCATTCCGGAACTCCTCGTGACGTCCGGGATCTCATCCGGGACTCCGAACAACATTCGGGTTACTGCATATACATATCCCTACAACCCTAGCGTCATCGAACCTTAAGTGTGTAGACCCTACGGGTTCGGGAGACATGTAGACATGACCGAGATGCTCTCCGGTCAATAACCAACAGCGGATCTGGATACCCATGTTGGCTCCCACATGCTCCTCAATAATCTCATCGGATGAACCACGATGTCGAGGATTCAAGCAACCCCGTATACAATTCCCTTTGTCAATCGGTATGTTACTTGCCCGAGATCCGATCGTCGGTATCCCAATACCTCATTCAATCTCGTTACCGGCAAGTCACTTTACTCGTGCCGTAATGCATGATCCCGTGACCAGACACTTGGTCACTTTGAGCTCATAATGATGATGCATTACCGAGTGGGCCCAGTGATACCTCTCCGTCGTACGGAGTGACAAATCCCAGTCTTGATCCGTGTCAACCCAACAGACACTTTCGGAGATACCCGTAGTATACCTTTATAGTCACCCAGTTACGTTGTGACGTTTGGTACACCCAAAGCACTCCTACGGTATCCGGGAGTTACACGATCTCATGGTCTAAGGAAAGGATACTTGACATTGGAAAACTCTAGCAAACGAACTATACGATCTTGTGCTATGTTTAGGATTGGGTCTTGTCCATCACATCATTCTCCTAATGATGTGATCTCGTTATCAATGACATCCAATGTCCATAGTAAGGAAACCATGACTATCTGTTGATCAACGAGCCAGTCAACTAGAGGCTTACTAGGGACATGTTGGTGTCTATTATTCACACATGTATTACGATTTCCGGATAACACAATTATAGCATGAATAAAGACAATTATCATGAACAAGGAAATATAATAATAATGCTTTTATTATTGCCTCTAGGGCATATTTCCAACAATGGAATGGGTCATGTCAATCACGTCATTCTCCTAATAATGTGATCCCGTTAATCAAATGACAACACATGTCTATGGTTAGGAAACATAACCATCTTTGATTAATGAGCTAGTCAAGTAGAGGCATACTAGTGACGTTTGGTTTGTCTATGTATTCACACAAGTATTATGTTTCCGCATAATACAATTCTAGCATGAATAATAAACATTTATCATGATATAAGGAAATAAAATAATAACATTATTATTGCCTCTAGGGCATATTTCCTTCATCTAGACCCGTTCCGGCACCCTGCCGGAGGGGGCAATCCTTCTCCGGTGGCCATCTTCATCATCCCGATGCTCTCCATGACGAGGATGGAGTAGTTCTCCCTCGGGGCTGAGGGTATGTACCAGTAGCTATGTGTTTGATCTCTCTCTCTCGTGTTCTTGATTTGGCACGATCTTGATGTATCGCGAGCTTTGCTATTATAGTTGGATCTTATGTTTCTCCTCCCCCTCTACCCTCTTGTAATGAATTGAGTTTCCCCTTTGAAGTTATCTTATCGGATTGAGTCTAAAGATTTGAGAACACTTGATGTATGTCTTGCCGTGAGTATCTGTGGTGACAATGGGATATCACGTGATTCACTTGATGTATGTTTTGGTGATCAACTTGCGGGTTCCGCCCATGAACCTATGCATAGGGGTTGGCACACGTTTTCGTCGTGATTCTCCGGTAGAACTTTGGGGCACTCTTTGAGGTCCTTTGTGTTGGTTGAATAGATGAATCTGGGATTGTGTGACACTTATCGTATAATCATACCCACGGATACTTGAGGTGACAATGGAGTATCTAGGTGACATTAGGGTTTTGGTTGATTTGTGTCTTAAGGTGTTATTCTAGGACGAACTCTAGGGCTGTTTGTGACACTTATAGGAATAGCCCAATGGATTGATTGGAAAGAATAACTTTGAGGTGGTTTCGTACCCTACCATAATCTCTTGGTTCATTCTTCGCTATTAGTGACTTTGGAGTGACTCTTTGTTGCATGTTGAGGGATAGTTATATGATCCAATTATGTTAGTATTGTTGAGGGAACTTGCACTAGTGAAAGTATGAACCCTAGGCGTTATTTCCACGCATTGCAATACCATTTACGCTCACTTTTATCATTAGTTACCTTGCTGTTTTTATATTTTCAGATTACAAATACTATTATCTACTATCCATATACCACTTGTATCACCATCTCTTCGCCGAACTAGTGCACCTATACAATTTACCATTGTATTGGGTGTGTTGGGGACACAAGAGACTCTTTGTTATTTGGTTGCAGGGTTGCTTGAGAGAGACCATCTTCATCCTACGCCTCCTACGGATTGATAAACTTTAGGTCATCCACTTCAGGGAAATTTGCTACTGTCCTACAAACCTCTGCACTTGGAGGCCCAACAACGTCTACAAGAAGAAGGTTGTGTAGTAGACATCAGCCCCTGCCCAGGTTATGGCGACGGTCGTTGGCCCAGAGGCGCCGGGCTGGGTCCAGCCCCCACCTTCCAAGAAGGAGCTTTGGAGGCGGCGTCACCGTTCCTCTGGTCCTGTGGTGCTTGAGGCCCCGCCGCATCGCCAGCGGCGGGATATCTCGCCGGAGATGGATGGGTTGTGCTTCCGCTGCTTCGAAGAGGGGCACTTCCGCTGCGACTGCACCAACGACATGGTCTACTTCAGATGCGACCACTCCGGCCACACCTTCAAGGACTGCAAGAGGTCGCGCAGCCCATCTCCTGAGGTGGACCTCCGGCACCAGGTCGCAGCCAGGGTGGCCGGCAACGAGCAGGCTTCGTCTCGGAGGGCTGCTGGCGCTTCCGGGGGCGCCCGGATCCCCCCGCCACCCCTGCCGCCGTCGGCCGTGGTGGCTGCTCCTGCGGTCTGGCCTCGCCACTCCCTCCCCCTCCCGGTGCCCGTCGGCCATGAGCAGCTCAGTTCTCAGGAGCTCCGCGTCGTTCGTCGGTCTGCCTCCATGGCCGATCTGGAGAGGCACCTGCAACATGCGATGGTGGCTTATGTTGGGGGAGCCCGGCATGATGTCCCGTCGGAGTTCATTCTCCAGGCGCTTGCCGCCGAGGTTGGCGTGGATCCGGAGTGGGTGTCAGTACACAACTTCAGGACGGAGGATTTCTTAGTGGTTTTCGCCAGGCGGGAGCATCGCAACAGAGTGGTAGATCGGCCGTTCATCGAGTTTCAGGGGGTTTGTCTTTACTTCAGGCCATGGAACCGGTAGGCTCAAGCGGTGCATGTTGCGTTCTGCTTCAAGGTCTCTCTTGTCCTGGAAGGCATGCCGCCGCATGCTTGGGAGTGTAGTGTGGCGGAGGATCTTCTAGGCTCTTCATGTCTGGTAGACACGGTGGCTCCGGAGACCAGTTCGAGGTGGGATCTATCGGCGTTCAGGCTCTCTTCTTGGACGGCTGACCCGGAGTCCATTCCTTCGCGCAGGTGGCTTGCAATCCCGGAGCCGAGGCTGGTGGCGCCGCTTCTGGAGCCGACATTTCTGCAGTACAAGGTCCTGATTCACTTGGACATGGTCTCGGATTACAGCGGTGTGGATGAGCCCCTGTTCCTTGGGGTTTCCTCGGACAGCGGCCAGAGTGGTGTCCCATATGACGGGCGGATCAATGGTGGGGCGCCGGCGGGTGTCGTCTCCGTTAGACGGCCGTGGAGGTTTGGAGTCAGGGATGTTCGCGACAACGGTGCGGTTTTCGGCGTCGGGCACGATCGCCGCGGCGGCGAGCCGGTGACCGCGGCGAGGGCTCCTGGAGTGGATTGGCGCATACCGCCCATGGAGCCAACGACGATGGTGACGGCCGAGGGACCCATGATGCCTGTCAAAGAGAGACTTTCGGTTAGGGTATCGACTTTTAACCGCTTGACCGGTCAGGCTGGGGCTGAGGATGGTTCTTGACGGGCCTCGGGTTTGAATCGGCCAACCATTGGAGACCAATGCCCAGTCTTGGAGGAGGGGTCTACACCGGCACATGAGGCAGGACGACATCTGGCTTCTGGAGATACCCACCAGGATGCACTTTTGTCTCTCGGGCAGGGCATGTTGCTGTTGGAGGGGCCTCGGTGTTGGGGAACGTAGCAGAAATTCAAAATTTTCTACGCATCACCAAGATCAATCTATGGAGTAATCTAGCAATGAGGGGAAGGAGAGTGCATCTACATACCCTTGTAAATCGCTAAGCGGAAGCGTTCAAGTGAACGAGGGTGATGGAGTCGTACTCGTCGTGATCCAAATCACCGATGATCCTAGTGTCGAACGGACGACACCTCCGCGTTCAACACACGTACAGCCCGGTGACGTCTCATACGCCTTGATCCAGCAAGGGGTGAAGGAGAGGTTGGGGAAGACTCCATCCAGCAGCAGCACGACGGCATGGTGGTGAAGGAGGAGCGTGGCAATCCTGCAGGGCTTCGCCAAGCACCGCGGGAGAAGAGGAGGACTTGGGAGAGGGGGAGGACTGCGCCAAGACTTGGGTGCGGCTGCCCTCCCACCCCTCACATATATATAGGGGCAAGGGAGAGGGGGACCGACCCCCTCAGATCCAATCTGAGGAGGGGGCGGCGGCCAAGGGGGTTTGCCTTGCCCCCCAAGGCAAGGGGTCGCCCCCCTTTAGGGTTCCCCCAAACCCTAGGCGCATGGGCCCTAGGGGGGAGGCGCCCTGCCCACTAAGGGGATGGTCCCTCTCCACATACAGCCCATAGGGCCCTCCGGGGCAGGTGGACCCTCCCGGTGGACCCCCGGAATGTTGGAAATATGCCCTAGAGGCAATAATAAAAGTGTTATTATTATATTTCTTTGTTCATGATAATAGTCTTTTATTCATGCTATAACGGTATTATCCAGAAATCGTAATACACGTGTGAATACATAGACCACAATATGTCCCTAGTGAGCCTCTAGTTGACTAGCTCGTTGTGATCAACAGATAGTCATGGTTTCCTGGCTATGGACATTGGATGTCGTTGATAACGGGATCACATCATTAGGAGAATGATGTGATGGACAAGACCCAATCCTAAGCCTAGCACAAAGATCGTGTAGTTCGTATGCTAAAGCTTTTCTAATGTCAAGTATCTTTTCCTTAGACCATGAGATTGTGCAACTCCCGGATACCGTAGGAATGCTTTGGGTGTACCAAACGTCACAACGTAACTGGGTGGCTATAAAGGTGCATTACAGGTATCTCCGAAAGTGTCTGTTGGGTTGGCACGAATCGAGACTGGGATTTGTCACTCCGTGTAAACGGAGAGGTATCTCTGGGCCCACTCGGTAGGACATCATCATATGCGCAATGTGACCAAGGGGTTGATCACGGGATGATGTGTTATGGAACGAGTAAAGTGACTTGCCGGTAACGAGATTGAACAAGGTATTGGATACCGACGATCGAATCTCGGGCAAGTAACATACCGATAGACAAAGGGAATTGAATACGGGATTGATTAAGTCCTTGACATCGTGGTTCATCCAATGAGATCATTGTGGAACATGTGGGAGCCAACATGGGTATCCAGATCCCGCTGTTGGTTATTGACCGGAGAACGTCTCGGTCATGTCTGCATGTCTCCCGAACCCGTAGGGTCTACACACTTAAGGTTCGATGACGCTAGGGTTATAAAGGAAGCTTGTATGTGGTTACCGAATGTTGTTCGGAGTCCCGGATGAGATCCCGGACGTCACGATGAGTTCCGGAATGGTCCGGAGGTAAAGATTTATATATGGGAAGTCCTGTTTTGGTCACCGGAAAAGTTTCGGGCGATATCGGTAATGTACCGGGACCACCGGGAGGGTCCCGGGGGTCCACCAAGTGGGGCCACCTGCCCCAGAAGGTTGCGTGGGCCAAGTGTGGGAGGGGACCAGCCCCTAGAAGGGCTGGTGCGCCCCCCACAAGGGGGCCAAGGCGCAAGGGAGAGTGGGAGGGGGCAAACCCTAGTCCAGATGGGCCTTAAGGCCCATATTGGTGCGCCTCCCTCTCCTCTCCCCCCTTGGCCGCCTCCCCTTTGCCATCTAGGGCTGGCCGCACCCCTTGGGGGTGGGAAACCCTAAAGGGGGCGCAGCCCCCCCTTCCCCCTATATATAGATGAGGTTTGGGGCTGCCATACACATGAGTTCTCTCCCTCTTGGTGCAGCCCTGCCTCTCTCCCTCCTCCTCCTCTCCCATGGTGCTTGGCAAAGCCCTGCGGGATTGCCACGCTCCTCCACCACCACCACGCCATTGTGCTGCTGCTGGATGGAGTCTTCCTCAACCTCTCCCTCTCTCCTTGCTGGATCAAGGCGTGGGAGACGTCACCGGGCTGTACGTGTGTTGAACGCGGAGGTGCCGTGCGTTCGGCACTTGATCATCGGCGATTTGAATCACGACGAGTACGACTCCATCAACCCCGTTCACTTGAACGCTTCCGCTTAGCAATCTACAAGGGTATGTAGATGCACTCTCCTTCTACTCGTAGCTGGTTTCTCCATAGATAGATCTTGGTGACGCGTAGGAAAATTTTGAATTTCTGCTACGTTCCCCGACAGTGGCATCATGAGCTAGGTCTATTGCGTAGTTTCTTTGCACGAGTAGAACACAAAGTAGTTGTGGGTGTTGATTTTGTTCAATATGCTTACCGTTACTAGTCCAATCTTGTTTCAACGGTATTGTGGGATGAAGCGGCCCGGACCGACCTTACACGTACTCTTACGTGAGACAGGTTCCATCGACTGACATGCACTTGGTGCATAAGGTGGCTAGCGGGTGCCAGTCTCTCCCACTTTAGTCGGAACGGATTCGATGAAAAGGGTCCTTATGAAGGGTAAATAGCAATTGGCATATCACGTTGTGGTTTTGCGTAGGTAAGAAACGTTCTTGCTAGAAACCCATAGCAGCCACGTAAAACATGCAAACAACAATTAGAGGACGTCTAACTTGTTTTTGCAGGGTATGCTATGTGATGTGATATGGCCAAAAGGATGTGATGAATGATATATGTGATGTATGAGATTGATCATGTTCTTGTAATAGGATTCACGACTTGCATGTCGATGAGTATGACAACCGGCAGGAGCCATAGGAGTTGTCTTTATTTATTGTATGACCTGCGTGTCATTGAAGAACGCCATGTAAACTACTTTACTTTACTGCTAAACGCGTTAGTCATAGAAGTAGAAGTAGTCGTTGGCGTGACAACTTCATGAAGACACGATGATGGAGATCATGATGATGGAGATCATGGTGTCATGCCGGTGACAAGATGATCATGGATCCCCGAAGATGAAGATCAAAGGAGCTATATGATATTGGCCATATCATGTCACTACTCTATTTGATTGCATGTGATGTTTATCATGTTTATGCATCTTGTTTGCTTAGAACGACGGTAGTAAATAAGATGATCCCTTACAACAATTTCAAGAAGTGTTCTCCCCTAACTGTGCACCGTTGCTACAGTTCGTCGCTTCTAAGCACCACGTGATGATCGGGTGTGATGGATTCTTACGTTCACATACAACGGGTGTAAGACAGTTTTACACAGCGAAAACACTTAGGGTTAACTTGACGAGCCTAGCATGTACAGACATGGCCTCGGAACACGGAGACCGAAAGGTCGAGCATGAGTCGTATAGTAGATACGATCAACATGAAGATGTTCACCGATGATGACTAGTCCGTCTCACGTGATGATCGGACACGGCCTAGTTGACTCGGATCATGTGATCACTTAGATGACCAGAGGGATGTCTATCTGAGTGGGAGTTCATAAGATGAACTTAATTATCCTGAACATAGTCAAAAGACCTTTTGCAAATTATGTCGTAGTTCACGCTATAGTTCTACTGTTTTAGTTATGTTCCTAGAGAAAATATAGTTGAAAGTTGACAGTAGCGATTATGCGGACACTAGAACGCTTATGTCCTTAATGCACTGCTTAGTGTGCTGAACCCCAAACGTCGTTTGTGGATGTTTCGAACATCGAACATACACGTTTTGATAACTACGTGATAGTTCAGTTAAATGGTTTAAGTAGAGGCACCAAAGATGTTTTCGAAACGTCGCGGAACATATGAGATGTTTCGAGGGCTGAAATTGGGATTTCAGGCTCGTGCCCACGTCAAGAGGTATGAGACCTCCGACAATTTTCTTAGCCTACAAACTAAGGGAGAAAAGCTCAATCGTTGAGCTTGTGCTCAGATTGTCTGAGTGCAACAATCACTTGAATCAAGTGGGAGTTAATCTTCCAGATGAGATAGTGATGTTTCCCCAAAGTCATTGCCACCAAGCTGCTAGAGCTTCGTGATGAACTATAACATATCAGGGATAGATATGATGATCCTTGAGGTATTCGTGATGTTTGACACCGCGAAAGTAGAAATCAAGAAGGAGCATCAATTGTTGATGGTTGGTGAAACCACTAGTTTCAAGAAGGGCAAGTGCAAGAAGGGATACTTCATGAAACGGCAAATCAGCTGCTGCACCAGTGAAGAAACCCGAGATTGAACCCAAACCCGAGACTAAGTGCTTCTGTGATAAGGGGAATAGCCGCTGGAGCAGAATTACCCTAGATACTTGGTAGATAAGAAGGCTGGCAAGGTCGATAGAAGTATATTGGATATACATTATGTTAATGTGTACTTTACTAGTACTCCTAGTAGCACCAGGGTATTAGATACCGGTTCGGTTGCTAAGTGTTAGTAACTCGAAATAAAAGCTACGGAATAAACAAAGACTAGCTAAAGGTGAGCTGACGATATATGTTGGAAGTGTTTCCAAGTTTGATGTGATCAAACATCGCACGCTCCCTCTACCATCAAGATTAGTATTAAACCTGAATGGTTTATTAAATCTCGATCGTAGTGATACACATTTTCATGCCAAAAGATATAAGATAGTAATGATAGTACCACTTACTTGTGGCACTGCCATGTAAGTCATAATGGTATAAAACGCATGAAGAAGCTCCGTGTCGATGGATCTTTGGACTCACTCGTTTTTGAAAAGTTTGAGACATGCAAACCATGTCTATTGGTGTATATGCATGAAGAAACTCCATGCAAATGGACCGTTTGGACTCACTTGATTTTGAATCACTTGAGATATGCAAATCATACCACATGGGCAAGATGACTGAAAAGCCTCGTTTTCAGTAAGATGGAACAAGATAGCAACTTGTTGGAAGTAACACATTTTGATGTGTCCAATCCAATGAGTGCTGAGGCATGTAGTGAATATCGTTATGATCTTACTTCACAGATGATTCGAGTAGATGTTGAGAATATTTACTTGATGAAACACAAGTCTGAATTATTGAATGGTTCAAGTAATTTCAGAGTGAAGTAGAAGATCATTGTGACAAGAGGATAAAATGTCTATGATCATAGAGATGAATATCTGAGTTACGAGTTTTGGCACACAATTAAGACATTGTGGAAATTGTTTCGCAATTAATACCGCCTGGAACACCATAGTGTGATGGTGTGTCCGAACATCATGGTTGCACCCTTTTGGATATGGTGCGTACCATGATGTCTCTTATCGAATTACCACTATTGTTCATGGGTTAAGCATTAGAGACAACCACATTCACTTTAAATAGGGCACCACGTAATTCCGTTGAGACGACACCGTTTGAATTATGGTTTAGAGAAACCTAAGTTGTCGTTTCTTAAAGATTTGGGGCTGCGACGCTTATGTGAAAAAGTTTCAGCTTGATAAGCTCGAACCCAAAGCGGACAAAATGCATCTTCATAGGACACCCAAAACAGTTGGGTATACCTCCTGTCTCAGATCCGAAAGCAATAAGGGATTGTTTCTAGAATCAGGTCCTTTATCGAGGAAAAGTTTCTCTCGA
Organism: Triticum dicoccoides; assembly: GCF_002162155.2. Lineage (NCBI taxonomy): Eukaryota > Viridiplantae > Streptophyta > Magnoliopsida > Poales > Poaceae > Triticum > Triticum dicoccoides. The sequence goes on along the minus strand of NC_041388.1, from coordinate 656,589,619 downwards.
AAGAATTGAGTGGGAGGATGGTGGAAACTTGATGAGGTTATTGAACCGTCTCTTCAACTAGTGTGTGGCAGGGCACAGGAAGTTGTTCCTGTGGCACCTACACCAATTGAAGTGGAAGCTTATGATATTGATCATGAAACTTCGGATCAAGTCACTACCAAACCACGTGGGATGACAAGGATACGTACTACTTCAGAGTGGTACGTAATCCTGTCTTGAAGGTCATGTTGCTAGACAACAATGAACCTACGAGCTATGGAGAAGCGATGGTGGGCCCATATTCCGACGAATGGTTAGAAACAATGAAATCCGAGATAGGATCCATGTATCAGAACAAAGCATGGACTTTGGTGGACTTGCCCGATGATCGGCAAGCCATTGAGATAAATGGATCTTTAAGAAGAAGACGAACGTGGACGGTAATGTCACCGTCCATGAAGCTCGACTTGTGGCGAAGAGTTTTTTCACAAGTTCAAGGAGTTGACTACGATGAGATTTTCTCATCCGTAGCGATGCTTAAAGTCCGTCGGAATCACGTTAGCACAAGCTGCATTTATGAAATCTGGCAGATGGATGTCAAAACGAGTTTCCTTACCAGTCGTAAGGAAAGGTTGTATGCGATACAATCAGAAAGGTTTTGTCGATCCTAAGGATGCTAAAAGGTATGCTGGCTCCAGCGATCCTTCTAAGGACTGGAGTAAGCATCTCGGAGTTGGAATGTACGCTTTGATAAGATGATCAAAGATTTTGGGTCTATACAAAGTTTATGAGAAACTTGTATTTCCAAAGAAGTGAGTGGGAGCACTATAGAATTTCTGATGAGTATATGTTGTTGACATATTGTTGATCAGAAATGACGTAGAATTTCTGGAAAGCATATAGGGTTATTTTGAAAGTGTTTTTCAATGGAAAGCCTGGATTAAGCTGCTTGAGCATTAAGCATCAAGATCTATAAGGATAGATCAAAACGCTTAATGGTACTTTCAAATGAGCACATACCTTGACATGATCTTGAAGGTGTTCAAGATGGACCAGTCAAAGAAGGAGTTCTTGCCTGAGTTGTAAGGTACGAAGTTAAGACTTAAAGCTCGACCACGGCAGAATAGAGAGAAAGGACGAAGGTCGTCCCCTATGCTTAAGACGTAGGCTCTTCAGTATGCTATGCTGTGTACCGCACCTGAAGTGTGCCTTGCCATGAGTCAGTCAAGGGGTACAAGAGTGATCCATGAATGGATCACAGGACAGCGGTCAAAGTTATCCTTAGTAACTAGTGGACTAAGGAATTTTCTCGATTATGGAGGTGGTAAAAGAGTTCGTCGTAAAGGGTTACGTCGATGCAAGCTTAACACCTATCCGGATAGCTCTGAGTAGAGATACCGGATACGTATAGTGGAGCAACAATTTAGAATAGCTTCAAGTAGAACAGTTATTTGCAATAGCTCCAAATAGAACGTGGGAGCTACATCTAGGAGATGACATAGAGATTTGTAAAGCACACACGGATCTGAAAGGTTCAGACCCGTTGACTAAAACCTCTCTCACAAGCAGAACATGACCAAACCCCAGATCTCATTGAGTCTTGATCACATGATGATGTGAACTAGTTTAGTGACACTAGTAAACTCTTTGGATGTTGGTCACATGGTGATGTGACCTGTCAGTGTTAATCACATGGTGATGTGAACTAGATTATTGACTCTAGTGCAAGTGGGAGACTGTTGGAAATATGCCCTAGAGGCAATAATAAAAGTGTTATTATTATATTTCTTTGTTCATGATAATAGTCTTTTATTCATGCTATAACTGTATTATCCATAAATCGTAATACACGTGTGAATACATAGACCACAATATGTCCCTAGTGAGCCTCTAGTTGACTAGCTCGTTGTGATCAACAGATAGTCATGGTTTCCTGGCTATGGACATTGGATGTCGTTGATAACGGGATCACATCATTAGGAGAATGATGTGATGGACAAGACCCAATCCTAAGCCTAGCACAAAGATCGTGTAGTTCGTATGCTAAAGCTTTTCTAATGTCAAGTATCTTTTCCTTAGACCATGAGATTGTGCAACTCCCGGATACCGTAGGAATGCTTTGGGTGTACCAAACGTCACAACGTAACTGGGTGGCTATAAAGGTGCATTACAGGTATCTCCGAAAGTGTCTGCTGGGTTGGCACGAATCGAGACTGGGATTTGTCACTCCGTGTAAACGGAGAGGTATCTCTGGGCCCACTTGGTAGGACATCATCATATGCGCAATGTGACCGAGGAGTTGATCACGGGATGATGTGTTACGGAACGAGTAAAGTGACTTGCCGGTAACGAGATTGAACAAGGTATTGGATACCGACGATCGAATCTCGGGCAAGTAACATACCGATAGACAAAGGGAATTGAATACGGGATTGATTAAGTCCTTGACATCGTGGTTCATCCGATGAGATCATTGTGGAACATGTGGGAGCCAACATGGGTATCCAGATCCCGCTGTTGGTTATTGACCGGAGAACGTCTCGGTCATGTCTGCATGTCTCCCGAACCCGTAGGGTCTACACACTTAAGGTTCGATGACGCTAGGGTTATAAAGGAAGCTTGTATGTGGTTACCGAATGTTGTTCGGAGTCCCGGATGAGATCCCGGACGTCACGAGGAGTTCCGGAATGGTCCGGAGGTAAAGATTTATATATGGGAAGTCCTGTTTTGGTCACCGGAAAAGTTTCGGGCGATATCGGTAATGTACCGGGACCACCGGGAGGGTCCCGGGGGTCCACCAAGTGGGGCCACCTGCCCCAGAAGGTTGCGTGGGCCAAGTGTGGGAGGGGACCAGCCCCTAGAAGGGCTGGTGCGCCCCCCACAAGGGGGCCAAGGCGCAAGGGAGAGTGGGAGGGGGCAAACCCTAGTCCAGATGGGCCTTAAGGCCCATATTGGTGCGCCTCCCTCTCCTCTCCCCCCTTGGCCGCCTCCCCTTTGCCATCTAGGGCTGGTCGCACCCCTTGGGGGTGGGAAACCCTAAAGGGGGCGCAGCCCCCCCTTCCCCCTATATATAGATGAGGTTTGGGGCTGCCATACACATGAGTTCTCTCCCTCTTGGTGCAGCCCTGCCTCTCTCCCTCCTCCTCCTCTCCCATGGTGCTTGGCGAAGCCCTGCGGGATTGCCACGCTCCTCCACCACCACCACGCCGTTGTGCTGCTGCTGGATGGAGTCTTCCTCAACCTCTCCCTCTCTCCTTGCTGGATCAAGGCGTGGGAGACGTCACCGGGCTGTACGTGTGTTGAACGCGGAGGTGCCGTGCGTTCAGCACTTGATCATCGGTGATTTGAATCACGACGAGTACGACTCCATCAACCCCGTTCACTTGAACGCTTCCGCTTAGCGATCTACAAGGGTATGTAGATGCACTCTCCTTCTACTCGTAGCTGGTTTCTCCATAGATAGATCTTGGTGACGCGTAGGAAAATTTTGAATTTCTGCTACGTTCCCCGACACGGAACCCCTTCGGTGGTCCCGGTACAATACCGGTAACCCCCGAATTATTCCGGTGACCGTATGATGACTTCCCATATATAAATATTTACCTCCGGACCATTCCGGAACTCCTCGTGACGTCCGGGATCTCATCCGGGACTCCGAACAACATCCGGTAACCACGTACATCTATTCCCTATAACCCTAGCGTCATCGAACCTTAAGTGTGTAGACCCTACGGGCTCGGGAGACATGCAGACATGACCGAGATGACTCTCCGGTCAATAACCAACAGCGGGATCTGGATACCCATGTTGGCTCCCACATGTTCCACGATGATCTCATCGGATGAACCACGATGTCGAGGATTCAATCAATCCCGTATTCAATTCCCTTTGTCCATCGGTACGATACTTGCCCGAGATTCGATCGTCGGTATCCCGATACCTTGTTCAATCTCGTTACCGGCAAGTCTCTTTACTCGTTCCGTAACACATCATCCCGTGATCAACTCCTTGGTCACATTATGCACATTATGATGATGTCCTACTGAGTGGGCCCAGAGATACCTCTCCGTTTACACGGAGTGACAAATCCCAGTCACGATTCGTGCCAACCCAACAGACACTTTCGGAGATACCTGTAGTGTACCTTTATAGCCACCTAGTTACATTGTGACGTTTGGCACACCCAAAGCACTCCTACGGTATCCATGAGTTGCACAATCTCATGGTCTAAGGAAATGATACTTGACATTAGAAAAGATTTAGCAAACGAACTACACGATCTTTGTGCTAGGCTTAGGATTGGGTCTTGTCCATCACATCATTCTCCTAATGATGTGATCCCGTTATCAACGACATCCAATGTCCATGGTCAGGAAACCGTAACCATCTATTGATCAACGAGCTAGTCAACTAGAGGCTTACTAGGGACATGGTGTTGTCTATGTATCCACACATGTATCTGAGTTTCCTATCAATACAATTCTAGCATGGATAATAAACGATTATCATGAACAAGGAAATATAATAATAACCAATTTATTATTGCCTCTAGGGCATATTTCCAACACTCGGGCTGCGGCTCAGGCAAGTGGGAAGGATCACGACGTGGAGACCCCACCTCTGGTCAGTTAGGGGGTCATGTTGGATGCATCGATTGGCGACACAGCTTCACAGGCGGCCACGCATCAGATCTCGACGCAGCTGGCGGTTCGGCTTGCCCAACCGATAGACCTGATCGGTCCTGTGAGAGCGGACGTGGATTGCAAGGCGGGCGGGATCCATGGCCCGTCATTGGAAGTTGAGGTGGGCCAGGAGGCTCAAATCCCGGAGGAAAGTGGGGCAATGGTGAAGGACAAGGAGGATCGCGACAAATCGGGTGCCACTGTGGATGATGGATCGCATACATGCAACATTGGGGTGCCCACCCCACTGCTGCATGAGCCATGCAGGACGCTCCCTGTGCTAGCTACCGCAAATGGAGTTGAGCTTCAGGGTGGGCAAGTGGCCACTTCAGGCGCTAATGCGGATGAGTTAGCACTGGTAGTTGTCGGACAGAGTGACAATCAAGGAGGGATGGCTCAGCACGGGGATGGAGAGGACATTGCTAGCTCAGGCATGACACCACAGGAGGCAGTAGCTTACTCAAAACTGAAGACTTTTTGCGCCGATATCATCAAGAGGCTAGCTCCACCCCTGATCAAGGAAGTGTAGGCCTCATCTCTGCGGCCCGAGGCAGAGCCATTCACTCCGAGGCGTACGACCAGGGCGACAAAGAAGGCTAGCTCTGCGGCCAATGCCAAAGCAACGCTGGCGGAGAACATGCTGCTCCGTGCCCTGGGGCTTGTCCCTGACGACCTGGTGCCGGATGAGTCGGTGGTGGCCGAGTTGAAGGACCTGTTCGATTCGCCGCTACGGGAGTAGCATGTACGTGTGATTGCCGCCATCTTCGGCAAGTCTCTGCCACGCTGTGAAGACCTTGCGGGTGACAGTGGGATAGTGATCTCTGCGCACTAGGGACATGTACGGTCGGTGTTGGAGTCTTTACATCTTGCCCATGGATTTAAACCCATCTATTTTATGCTGGAACGTGTGAGGTCTTAACAATCCAGCAAAGAGGAAGGCGGTCCGTGAGTTCATCGCATCGGTGAAATGTAACATAGTTTGTCTTCGGGAGACCAAAATGGATGTATTTGACTCGTATCTCATTATGCAATGTATTGGACCATCATTTGATGGGTTTTCCTACCTCCCGGCGACTGAGACACGTGGTGGCATCCTACTCGCTTGGGATTCCACTAGGTTTACGGTGGACAATGTGACCTATGAGACACATTGTCTAACCGGGCTTGTTCACAATAAGGACGAGCAAAAGTGGTGGATCACCATGGTGTATGGCCCCCAAGGGGATGCTGATAAGATTGCATTCTTGGAGGAGCTAAAGGCGAGAAGAGCGGTCTGCCATGGCCAATGGATGCTCTTAGGAGATTTCAATATGATCCTTCGTGCCTCGGAGAAGAATAATGCCAACATTAATCGCCGTATCATGAACAAGTTTAGTGCCTTTGTGGATGAGATGGAGCTCAAGGAGTTATATATGCATGGGAGGCGTTTCACTTGGACGAACGACTGGGATTGTCTGACGCTTACTAAGATCGACAGGGTGCTTGTTTCTGTTGACTGGGAATTGGCAAACGCGGATTGCTTGCTCCAAGCGCTAGCTACCGGTGTGTCGGACCATGCCCCGCTGCTTTTATGCACCAACGTGATCTGCAGCCCAAAACCTAGATTCCGCTTCGAGCTATATTGGACCAAGCTGGAGGGCTTTGAAGATGTTGTCCGTCAAGCATGGGTGTGTGATGAGGCTATTGTAGACCCTTTCAAGCGCCTGGACGCTCTGCTTCATAACACAGCCATAGCGTTGCAGGCGTGGGGACAGAAAAAGACCGGGAACATTAAGCTCATGATGGCTGTGGCTAACTGGATTATCCTAAGACTTGAACAAGCCCAGGAGAGGCGACATCTCAGCGAGGAGGAACTTTGGCTGTGGTGCACTTTCAAGGTCACGTTACTTGGGCTTGCGTTCGATCCATGAAGGGGATGCTAACATGCAACTTTTCCAGGCGGTTGCGAATGGGAGAAGGGCAAAGAATTATATCGCCCACATTAAGCAGGGAGACACCATAATTACGGATCAAGCTAGAAAAGAGCAGATATTCTCTGAAACATATGCTCATCTGCTAGGGCACCAGACGGCAAGGGATCACACGCTCGACCTGGATTACTTGGGTATGGAGACCCTGGATCTTCACGAGCTAGAGGATATCTTCACTAAGGAGGAAATTTGGAATGCAATTAAGGAGTTGCCGGCGGACAGAGCTCTGGGGCCGGACGGGTTCATGGGGATTTTTTTATCAAAAGGCTTGGCCGATCATCAAGCACGACATCATGGCAGCCTTCATGAAGCTGTATGTGGGGGATGGACTTGGATTTGGCAAGCTTAATAAAGCACCCATAACCTTAATCCCTAAACGTGCAGACGCAGAGGAAGTTGGAGACTTTCGACCTATAAGCTTGACACACAGCTTTGCCAAGTTATTTGCCAAAGCGTTGGCTTGTCGCGCCAGAAGACGCATGATAGATATTGTCACTTGCAACCAGTCAGCGTTTATACGAGGAAGATGCCTTCATGATAACTTTCTGTTAGTCCGGCAAGTGGCAAAGAAAATGCACGCTATGAAAACCCCGGGAGTGTTTCTGAAGTTGGACATAACTAGGGCTTTTGACACTCTGTCCTGGCCCTTTTTGTTCCAGGTGCTACGGCATAAAGGGTTCGGCGAGACTTGGATGCGCTGGATTGCCATTCTACTGTAGACTGCTAGCACCAAAGTGCTTGTGAATGGAGTTCCGAGTTTCAGTTTCATGCATGCATGTGGTTTGCGTCAGGGAGATCTGATTTCTCCGCTCCTGTTCATGATTGCGATGGAGGCGCTCTCGGCCATTTTGAGAAAGGCCGAGGACGCGGGGGTGGTCAGCTCGATCAGAGGGGTCTCGGCAAGACAACGTTTATCCATTTATGCGGACGATGTTGCTCTGTTTATCAAACCCTCCGACCAGGATCTACAGTTTGTGCGAGCAGCCCTACACAGTTTTGGCGAAGCCTCTAGGCTCTGGGTTAACTATAAGAAGTCGATGGTTGTGCTCATACGAGGATCGGAGGAGGACCAGAATATGATTGCTACCATCCTTCAATGTGCTATAGGCAAATTTCCATGCAAATACTTGGGCATCCCTCTATCTATCAACCAGCTTACGAAAAATGACCGGCAGCCCCTACTTGACCAAGTGAAAAAGTTCATCCCGGCCTGACAGAAAGGCCTCATTCATAGGCCGGACGGCTTGTGCCCATTAAATCAGTGGTCTCCGCCAGACCCATACATCAGCTTATGATCCTCGAGGCGCCGGCTTGGGTGTTTGAAGAGATAAATGGTTGGATGCGATCCTTCTTTTGGGCTGGGAAGGAGAAGTCTAACGAAGGGCAGTGCTTGGTGGCGTGGAACACAATATGCCACCCAACTTGCTAGGTTTGGGTATTAAAAACCTCAGGTTACAAGCTTTGGCGCTCAGAGTACGGTGGGAGTGGCTGCGACATACAGACCCTGAACGACCATGGCAAGGAATCCCGTTCTTGGTTGACAACGAGGCTAAAGAGGTGTTCAACAGTTTGGTTGCGATCACAGTAGGCATCGGCAGCAGGGTTCTCTTCTGGAGGGACCGATGGATTAATGGATTGACGGTGCGAGATATAGCACCGGCTATTCTGTCTTTGGTAAATACCCGCACGATCAACAGTCGCACAGTCGAATAGGCGCTCACAGAAAACAGATGAGCGCGACATCAATGCACCCACCCCTTTCTTGGCGTTGATGCAGCTCATGCACCTCAGACTTGCAATTTCGAGGGTGGCAAGGGATACACAATTGCCGGACCAATTCAGGTGGCCAGCTGATGTTTCTGGGGTCTACTCAGCCCGCTCTACTTATCACAGGTTGTGTTTGGGTCTGACGAGAACACCAACATTCGAATGCATATGGAAGGGTTGGGCCTTACTTAAGTGCAAATTTTTTGCGTGGCTGGCCGTGTAGTACCGTGTGTGGACCTCTGGCGGGCGTACCAGGCATGGTCTACAGGACACCACCTCACCATGTTGTACATGCTTGCAAGAGGAGGACACTGTGGACCACATATTGGTACAGTGCACTTACGACCACGAGGTGTGTGATACGTCTCCGTCACATCTATAATTTTTGATTGTTCCATGCTAATATTCTACAACTTTCATATACTTTTGGCAACTTCTTATACTATTTTTGGGACTAACATATTGATCCAGTGCCCAGTGCCAGTTCCTATTTGTTGCATGTTTTTTGTTTCGCAGAATATCCATACCAAACGGAGTCCAAACAGGATAAAAACTGACGGAGATTTTTTTGGAATATATATGATTTTTGGGAAGAAAAACCACGCGAGACGGTGCCCAAGGGAGGCACGAGGCAGGGGGCGCGCCCCACCCCCCTGGGCGCGCCCCTGACCCTTGTGGCCACCCCGTAAGGCGGTTGATGCCCTTCTTTCGCCGCAAGAAAGCTAATATCCGGATAGAAACCGTGTTAAAATTTCAGCCCAATTGGAGTTACGGATCTCCCGGAATATAAGAAACGGTGAAAGGGAAGAATCTGAGAACGCAGAAACAGAGAGACAGATCCAATCTCGGAGGGGATCTCGCCCCTCCCATGCCATGGAGGCCAAGGACCAGAGGGGAAACCCTTCTCCCATCTAGGGAGAAGGTCAAGGAAGAAGAAGAAGAAGGAGGGGGGGGCCTCTCCCCCTCGCTTCTGGTGGCACCGGAGTGCCACCGGGGGCCATCATCATCACCGCAATCTTCACCAACAACTTCACCGCCATCATCACCAACTCTTCCCTCCTCTATGCAGCGGTGTAACCTCTCTCTTACCCGCTATAATCTCTACTTAAACATGGTGCTCAACGCTATATATTATTTCCCAATGATGTATGGCTATCCTATGATGTTTGAGTAGATCCGTTTTGTCCTATGGGTTATTTGATGATCAAGATTGGTTTGAGTTGCATGTTTTATTATTGGTGCTGTCCTATGGTGCTTTCCGTGTCGCGCAAGCGTGAGGGATTCCCGCTGTAGGGTTTGCAATATGTTCATGATTTGCTTATAGTGGATGGCGTGAGTGACAGAAGCACAGACCCGAGTAAGTAGGTTGTTTGCGTATGGGATAAAGAGGACTTGATACTTTAATGCTATGGTTGGGTTTTACCTTAATGATCTTTAGTAGTTGCGGATGCTTGTTAGAGTTCCAATCATAAGTGCATATGATCCAAGTAGAGAAAGTATGTTAGCTTATGCCTCTCCCTCGAATAAAATTGCAATAATGATTACCGGTCTAGTTATCGATTGCCTAGGGACAAATAACTTTCTCGTAACCAAAAGCTCTTTACTAAAACTAATTTAGTTGTGTCTTTACCTAAACAGCCCCTACTTTTTATTTACGTAATCTTTATTATCTTGCAAACCTATCCAACAACACCTACAAAGTACTTCTAATTTCATACTTGTTCTATGTAAAGCGAACGTCAAGCATGCGTAGAGTTGTATCGGTGGTCGATAGAACTTGAGGAAATATTTGTTCTACCTTTAGCTCTTCGTTGGGTTCGACACTCTTACTTATCGAAAACCGTTGCGATAACTTATCTCTACTCCTAAGGGAGCAGTTGGTAGTCTCGCTTCCAGGTTTTTTTTAGTCCCACCTCCCATGGTTTATTTTGGTACCTCCTCCCACCTCTGACTAAGCCACCACAAACCAAAAAAACCTCCTCCTGAGGCCCGAACCCGCACCTATCCACATGTGACCCTCAATAGACGTACGAAGGTTAACCTGCGACAGAAAAACCTACGACGGTTAACAAGCGACAGAAAAACCGTGCGGACGCACGTAGGAGCGACGAGTCCTGTTATCGAGCGAGGTCTCCCTTCGTGGCCGCCCTACATCCCTGCGCCGCCGCGCTTCAGTCGCTGCCCTCCATCGTCGCCGCCCTCCATCGTGGTCGAGGTCGCCGCCCCCGCTTCACTCGCCGTCCTCCATCCGCGTCGATCCTGGACAAGGTCGACGCGGCCCTCCATCACTTCGCCGCTGCGCTGAACACCTCGACGATCCGGCGCTGGTCCTGGATCAGGTCGCCGCCGCCCTCCATCACTTCGCCGCCGCGCTGAAATCCTCGCCCTTGATCCAGGATCCGGCGCTGATCCTAGACGAGTATACGCGGACATGTCCAGGATCCGGCCAGAACACGTCCTGGATCCGAAAAATAGGTATACAAACCATCTCATACGTCAATCGCATCTCATACATCTCAAATGCCATACAATCGCATCTCATACATCTCACAGCCCATACATCCATCGCATGTCATACAGCCATGGCAAGTGCTTTCACAGGGATGGATCCGCCTGCGAGATTGATTTCTGTTGCACACAGTTTAGGTTTTTTTCATGTTAAAAATAGACTCAAGTACACATGTTTACAGTTGGCAATTGGCATTTTTTTTGTACCAAGGAGTATCCTGCATCCTGCACTTGAGTGAATATGGCAAAAAAGAAAACATAAACCATACAGGACCCAAGAGTATGTTTCCACTTGTGCTGAACTAAAGATAGAACAAAAACACTTGCATTCTAATAAAGTATAGAGATGTAGAAGATGTAGATGAAAGTGCCATTGCAGTATATATGTAGAATAAAATACAATTGCAGTATATGCTAGCAACATGTTGCAGTATATATGTAGAACAATAACCCTTGCAGAATGTCAAAGATGTAGAAGAAATTACCATGTTGGCGAAGATCATCAAAGAACTACCATTTCTGTCTTCATGATTTTTGCCATTCAATAGTTGCATATGGGGAATTCAAAAAGCACGGCACGCGAACATCTACCAGAAGATGACGTAACTACAGGTATGATGCAGTCTACCATGTTTTTGTTTAGTTGCGAGACCTGAATATCTGATAGTGACAGACTGTATGCATAATGTCTTCCAGGTCTTACAAGCGGGAGAAGTGATGCAGAACACAATGCGAGCATCGTACCCGTAGCTGAAATTGTTGATAACGTTTACACGACGGAATCAGGTATAATACTGTGCGAAGATTGGTTATAAATGTTGCCTCACGTGCATTTCTGAAAGTGGCAGAATGCATTTTATGTGTTGCAGTCCTTACGAGCGGGATACATGTTGGAGACTACAATGCAAACTTCATACCCTTACATGCAAATATTCACGATATTTACACGACGGGAGCAGGTATAAGACTGTGTCAAGATTGCTGCTAATGTTTCGTACATACCGTATATTTTGTTGATTGCTAAGATGTAGGGCGGGAACCTTCAAACGACGGTATTCCGTCGTATTCTGAGAATAATAAGGATGGTATGACTAAGCTACGAGGTGATACTCAAGGTATTCACAGGCATGCTTATACAGCTTCCAAATCGACATCTCCGGTAGCGGATCAGAGAGGTTTAGTCCATTTTCCCAGATGAGCTTAATGGGCTTTGTGGTTTTTACGCTTAACGTAATGCAGATGACAAAACTTCCGAGCAGCATGCAACAGTAGCTGTATGTAATGAAGAAAAAAATGTTGGCGAAACAAGGGAGCAGTTCAATGCATAGAGGCGTGAATCTTATCGGAAGAAAAAAGAGGAGGATATGGTCAGGTTACAAGAGGATAATCAACCATCCCTTTCAAAGATTGGTAAGTATTTAAGCGTGATTTTGCTGACTACTCTTGGGTTTTTCTGAATACCTATAGTATGCAAATTAATCGTTATAGTAACCTGACTTCATAGATGTTCCCCGTGTTGGTTTCATAGATGTTGTATCAACATCTATCTAAGTGATTTGTACATGCTTTTTTTGTTCTCTAACTCTCATACCTGTTGTAAAAATGGTAGACCATAGGGATCTTATCAACGCGTGGAGGCGGGCATCTTATCGCACTAAGAAGTCAGATGGTTTTATAAACCATCTAGACGATGGGCCGATTGTTCACCGCCGTACTCTATGTGATATCACAAATGTTCAACAATCTTCATATGGGATCCCTGGTACATATTTGGTGGATTTACAATGTCGTTAGTTATATGTGTGTATTTGACAATCATACTATTTGTGATTATGTTTAACTTCTCTTTGCTTTCTGAACGCCCATGCTGGATTACAATAGGAACTAATGTTGGGGCAGATCATATGTTGGGGCAGGTAATCAAACCCACGTGAGATGATAAGCACAGGAAAGTTGATCTTCGTCCCCTTTGTAATTCAAGTAAGATTATTTTATGTTACATCCTAGCATTCATGGTACAGCCATTTTAATAAATACTAACCAAGCATGTTATATTAGATGACCCAGCTAGCTCGGTTGATACATCAATCTCGCATAATGAATCAACATATCCTCCTAAAGCTACGGGCACGTCTGATGTAATTGCAGATAAAAATATAGAAGGTAAAATGATTGTGCTTTTTCCATACTCGTTTGCTATCATGTTGTTTTTACCTTTCGCTTTTGAGAGAAACCCAAGGAAGACATCAGTAGATGACTTGAATGATACCACAGAAAATATGCAAGTAACAGAAGAAGAACGCAAAAGAGACCGTAAAATACCTTTCGCTTTTTCCATACTCGACGGAATCAAGCAGTCCTATTAGGTGGGCTGCAACTGAATACAAACAGTTCTTTCAGATATTATAGGCTAACAGTCTATTCTGGACATCGCATGTGTGTCATACACCTAACTTTTTAAGTCATGACCATAGTTGACTGCCTAACTTTTTCATGAAATGTCATATATATATTTGAGCCAGAAAAACAAACAAATAACTTATTAAGTGTTTCAACATGCCAGAAAACAAACAAATATAATAGGACTGCTTGAAGATATATATCATCAGAGTCATAATATTAAGTCATTACATGTAATAGAAATTGCATGAGGACAAAATGCTTCGATGGAATAGTCTAAAATTATTCACAATGGATATGTAATACTCTAATACCAACTATATCCCAACCGAATGAATCTACATTCTCAAGATAGAGCAAGTAATACAATGAGTATAACAAATTGAGGACAGTGTCAAAGCACAGCATCTGGACAAGCAAGCAATAAAAGCAAAGTTGGGCAGGAAGATCTGTTGCTGTATGATGCAGTACGTAGAAGGTTGCATAGTCAAATTAAAATAAACTACCACTGGTTTTGAACAGAAAAACTGTACAGAAGTCAAGGGGAGTAATTGTATATGACATAAATAAAAGAATATATAAGGAATACAGATTCAGGCATAAGTTCCAGGTAAGCTTGGTACTAAAGTACAGAAAACAAGATAATATGCTGCTCATAAAATTATATACAATTTACCTGCTTTCTAATTCTTTGTGAACTGTTCTCTTTCTCTTTAAGTACTTTTTGAACTCTTTGTACAGCAACTCTAGCATTTTCAATCTCCATGCGTGCATTAGTTCGTTCTTCGTCAACAATTCTCCTAGCATCTTCAGAAGCCTGTGAACGATATAGAAAGAGTGATTTGTCAAAATGAAAGAATGGGAATATACCAAGATTAAGCATACTTGATATGGATAAATGATGTTTATAAAAAATACTAAAACGAGCAGGAAGATGGTTCTCTTCGTCCCTCGCCCTTGGTACCGACGTTGCCGACATAATTGATAGGCTATCCTTTGACATGCCTTGTTATCATGACTGTGCAAAATATCACCGCCCTTTCTACCTTTAACCCACATGGTGGGCCCATAACCCACAGTTCCACAGGATCAAAACCTGACTCTCATGTACACCCCCTGTTTCCAAGGTTGATCCTCGCACGTGGACTCGTATGTAATTCACGAGCCACCTTCAGGTCTGATATCGGACACAATACTTATTCCCGTTGCTTTGACCCTTTCACGCCCTATAACAGGCATCGAACGATTGCCTGCCCGCTCGAAACTTCCCAGGTTACCTCTTTACTTTGCTCTTGATATTTTCTTAAGTTTCGATTCGAGAGTTACTATCCGCCACCCTCCTTGATGTTCTCTACCAGATACGTGACCTTGTAGAGGTCAATTCTTCTGGAGATACCACTTATCATTTTTTGTAAGTACGATGGAGTTTCCGAAGAAAGGATGCCGACTTCATCATGATGACCTGAAGCAGAGAAATGAAGACATCAACATAATGAATCGACCTCTTCGAGAAGAGTAACCAAGACCGAGAAGACTCGTTAGGTTTTTCGCTACAAGCACCTTTCCCCCCTTACTCCATCGCTTAAATCTCGGGACGAGATTTCTTGTAGTGGAGGAGATTTGTGACGCCCGGGTAATTAGGCTACAGTAGTCCTGCGTTAACAATGCCACGTCACCTCAGCTACTGTTGTTAAACTCACGTCGGTTAGAAACCCAGTTCAAACTTCAAATTTAAAATCAATGCAAACATCAAAGTTTTCAAACTTTAAATCTAAAATGTCCGAGAGGTGACAAATAATGCGTAGGTAATTATGGTGGAGAAAACATCTTTTTTTTATAAAGTAGTTAAAAGCGCTAGTTTAATAAAAACTACAGTAAACTAATATTTAAATGTCTTTTAAATACTAAACAAATATAAACTAATTGTTTAGGGTGCCAAATCAATTATGGCAGTGTCATAAGTATTAGTACTAATTTAGGGGCTAGATTTATAATTTATAAAACAAAGGTAAAAATAAACAGAAAAGAAATTGAAAAGGAGAAAGAAAAGGAAAACGAGCAAACAAAAAAAAGGAA
>NC_041388.1:656564725-656573595 GCF_002162155.2 Triticum dicoccoides | reverse complement strand
GCGCCTCGCCTCACCTCCCCTCCCTGTGAGCCACTCCGGCAGCCCCAGCTCCGGCCACCCCCCTGCTGCTTTCCCTCAAGCTCGCGCATGCCCGGGGTGCGCCTCACCCCTGTGGCCGCGGCAGCCCTCGCCTGCACCCCGCGCCGCTCGCTGCCCCCCCTGCGCCCGCGCCGGCCACCGCCCCCGCTACCTCCTCGAACGGCGACGACGTCGTCCACCTACCGTCAACCCGGCGGCCCCCGTTCGCCCCTCCAGATGCGCGCGAGCGTGGGCAGCTCGCCGGTGCCCTCCACAGCCATCGGGCGCCGCAACGCCCGACCCGCCCGTAGCGCCCGTAACCCACTACGGCCTTTGTGCCACTGACACTAGGGGCCCCACCCCACAGAACGTTTCCAATAAAGAAAAAGAAATAATAAAGTAAATAAATAAATAAACTTAATTAATTAATTAATTAACTAAATTAATTAAGTTAATTAATCCTAGTTAATTAATATAACTAATCTGTTAGTTAATTAAACAGTAGTTTGTTTAGCCTAATCTCTAATTAACCTAAAGAGTGTATGACAGGTGGGTCCCACTGGACCCACTGGTCAGGTTGACCAAGTCAACTCTGTTGATTGCTGATGTCAGCATGACATCATGCTGATGTCATTAATCTGTTTTTCAAATTAATTTAAATAATTAATTAAATTCCAGAAATTAATAAAATCTTTAGAAAATCATATCTTTTAATCCGTAACTCGGATTAAAATATTTTCAACATGAAAGTTGCTCAGAACGACGAGACGAACCCGGATACGCAGCCCGTTCATCCGCCACACATACCTAACATATCAAACTCGCAACTTTCCCCCTCCGGCTCCTCTGCCCGAAAACGCGAAACACCGGGATACTTTCCCGGATGTCATCCCCCTTCACTGGTATCACCTACTACCGCGTTAGGGCACCTCTAACGCCGTTACTTGTCATGGCATGCATCACTATGCATATGCTTGCTTAAATATTTATTGTTTCTCCCCCTCTTCTCTCGATAGACACCGAGACCGACGTCGCTGCTACCCAGTACGACTACGGAGTTGACGACCCCTCTCTCTTGCCAGAGCAACCAGGCAAGCACCCCCCCCTTGATCACCAGATATCGCCTACGCTCCTCTATACTGCTTACATTAGAGTAGTGTAGCATGTTACTGCTTTCTGTTAATCCTATTCTGATGCATAGCCTGTCATTGTTGTTACAACTGTTGATACCTTAACTACAATCCTAAATGCTTAGTATAGGATGCTAGTGTTCCATCAGTGGCCCTACACTCTTGTCCGTCTGCCATGCTATACTACTGGGCCGTGATCACTTCGGGAGGTGATCACGGGCATATACTATATACTTTACACTATTACATTACCGGTGATACTGTTTGGAGATGGGGGCTGAAGGGGCAGGTGGCTCCATCCCGGTAGAAGTGGGCCTGGGTTCCCGACGGCCCCCGACTGTTACTTTGTGGCGAAGCGACAGGGCAGGTTGAGACCACCTAGGAGAGAGGTGGGCCTGGCCCTGGTCGGTGTTCGCGGATACTTAACACGTTTAACGAGATCTTGGTATTTGATCTAAGTCTGGCTACTGGCCTATACACACTAACCATCTACGCGGGGACAGTTATGGGCACTCGACATCGTGGTATCAGCCGAAGCCTTCGTGACGTCAGCGACTGAGCAGCGCGCGCCGGATTGGACTGGAACGCCTACTAGGCTAGGTCTGCTTCCGGCCGCGTTCGCAACGTGCAGGTGTGCAAAGGGCGATGGGCCCAGACCCCTGCGCCATAGGATTTAGACCGGCATGCTGACTTCTCTGTTGTGCCTAGGTAGGGCTGCGACGTGTTGATCTTCCGAGGCCGGGCATGACCCAGGAAAGTGTGTCCGGCCAAATGGGATCGAGCATGTTGGGATATGTGGTGCACCCCTGCAGGGAAGTTAATCTATTCGAATAGCCGTGATCTTCGGTAACAGGACGACTTGGAGTTGTACCTTGACCTTATGACAACTAGAACCGGATACTTAATAAAACACACCCTTCCAAGTGCCAGATACAACCGGTGATCGCTCTCTCACAGGGCGACGAGGGGAGGATCATCGGTTAGGATTATGCTACGTAATGATACTTGGAGGACTTCAGTCTACTCTCTTCTACATGCTGCAAGACGGAGGCTGCCAGAAGCGTAGTCTTCGAAAGGACTAGCTATCCCCCTCTTATTCCGGCTTTCTGCAGTTCAGTCCACATATAATAGCCTTATTCCAGTTGATACCAATGCATGCATATGTAGTGTAGCTCCTTGCTTGCGAGTACTTTGGATGAGTACTCACGGTTGCTTTCTCCCTCTTTTCCCTCTATCCCTTCTACCTGGTTGACGCAACCAGATGTTGGAGCCAAGGAGCCAGACGCCACCTTCGACGAAGACTCCTACTACACCGAAGGTGCCTACTACTACATGCTTCCCGCTGACGACGACCAGGAGTAGTTTAGGAGGATCCCAGGCAGGAGGCCTGTGTCTCTTTCGATCTGTATCCCAGTTTGTGCTAGCCTTCTTAAGGCAAACTTGTTTAACTTATGTCTGTACTCAGATATTGTTGCTTCCGCTGACTCGTCTATGATCGAGCTCTTGTATTCGAGCCTTCGAGGCCCCTGGCTTGTAATATGATGCTTGTATGACTTTTTTTTATTTGTAGCGTTGTGTTGTGATATCTTCCCGTGAGTCCCTGATCTTGAACATACACGTTTGCGTGTATGACTAGTGTACGGTCAAATCGGGGGCGTCACAGCGGGTTCATACCCCAGCTACTACTATGGCATGTCCCAGGGGGGCACGATAGAGACTACTTAGTAGTAGCGCGGGTTACTATCAACTTAGTAGCAGCGAGGGGTAAAAACACGCGCTCCAATATCTGCCGCGACATGGGATGGATCCGGCGGGTGGAGTCGCGCGGGCACCGGCTCATTGAGGCGCGCGGCCATGCGGCGGGGGGAGGGGAGAGGGCCGAGCTGCTGGTGGGGGTGGAGAGGGCCGGTAAGGCCACCCCAAGATTTGCCACGGCATGGGATCCGGCGGTCGGCGGGCGGAGTCGCGCGGGCGCCGGGTCGTCGAGGCACGCGGCGGGGAAGGGGAGAGGGCGAGAGGAAATGAGTGAGTGAAGGGGAGTGTGGTGAGTGAATGGTGTTAGGTTTTGGGCCCAGACGCCAGCGTGCCAGGTGGGCCGTCGAGCCGGCCCGTTAGGCAACTTTATAGTGCATGGGCCGTGGAGGCCACCACGCGTTCCTGGCCGGTAAGTGCCGGCCCATTTGTCCAGTTATAATGTAATCCCTCAGAAAAAAATATAATGTGGATAAGGTAATTTATATTTATTTATTAAACAGAAATAATAAATGTATATATATTCATTAAATATTATTCATAAAAATAAATATTTTTATATTTATCTTTCATATACTAAGGGTACCACAACAAAACTTGGTTGATGTATAAATAAATCTACTTGGTTGAAGAAAGTTTGTTTGCATGTTTTTTTCTTTTCATTTGACAAATTTCCATGGCCTATATAAATAATTTAAATAATTTTCATATGACTACTCATTATATATGAACATTACAGTTTGTTGTTTTCCCCTAATTTTGTGTTAGTACAATTATTTAAATTATTTAATCAACATTTGTTCCTAATAATGTCAAATATGTTTTTATAGAGAAAATAGTGTGTTATTATCACTACTATTTTTTCAGATATTATATATGATTATATTATGCAGTAGAAAACATCATTTATATTTCATCATATATATCTCATCGTAGATACAAAGTGATGGGTTCCGACATATGCACTGATGTAACGATGACAGACCGCACTGAAACACCACGAGAAGAGGTGCATATAGCTAACCTTCCTCTGTATGTATATTATACATGAAAACACGAAAGGTCTATTTTTATATTTTTGTTTTTTTAGAATATAGGAGACATGGATATGGACTTTGGAGATGCACGGAAAGAATTCATTGAGGGTTCATATGCGATGTTGCTGCAAGGGGACAAAAATTCACAACATAAAAATGTCGAAGAGGTTATATCTCATAACAAACCAAAAAAGGATGCTAATTTACATGTTATCTCATAAGGTATTTTTTAATATTACTATCAATCTTATTTTTGTGATATTGCCTCTTGTATTCAACTATTTTTGCTCAGTTTGATTGCTAAATTGGCTCATTTATTTATGAATTCAGCAGACTATGTTTGTACCCCTAGGGACATTACAGTCATCGAATCAATCAAGTCTGCCCCCAAGAATACCCAGTTCGTGGACATTGGAGATGCCTTGTTATCAACCGACGATTTGGAATGCCTTATGAAAGATGATATGTTCTTACATGACGGTGTAAGACCAATTGCACAAACTTTGTAATTAATAATATGAACAATATTTAATATCATAAAATGTACACATAATCTAAATGTTGATTACAGATGATAAATGCTTACATATATTGCATGTTTGCTCACGACCATCTACAAGACAGAGCGGGTAAAAAGGTACACATTGTTAGCACGTTTGTATCTGGCCAGATAAAAGAAGACGGGGAAAGAGACATAAACCCATCAAAATATCACCACATCGTGCATCATGTTAATACTTATCTACAGCAAGACATGGTTAGTTTTTGTCTCGTTATCCATGCATATAATTATATATTGTTTTTATTAATTCATATGTATAATGATTTATTAATATTTATATCTAATTGCGACCGTGACTTGTATGATATTTACACCAGTTATTCATTCCGATTAACATACCGGGCTACCATTGGTATCTAGCAGTCTTCAATGCCAAAAAATGTGAGATTCAAGTATTTTGGACTCACTTGGTTCTCGGGTCAAACGCAATGACCTTGCTACTACGGTAACTATCTATTATTTTTATTCATCTTAACATATGTTTTTGTTTGCCTTGATCCCTACTATTTCTTATATATAAAATAGTTACTAGGACTCGAGAAGTGTCTGAAACTTGTAGAGCATAAACCGGATTTTATGAGAGGTCATAAGTGGCCCGATCTAAATGTTACAAAATGGACAGTTGTAGAGCAGTTTCATGAGGCAATACAAACTGATGGGTAAGCACTTGTTACAATTGTTTGTTTATTTGATTCATCTGTGTGGTATTCTAAAGCATTATTTTATAATACTATAGCGTATCATGTGGACTGTTTATGCTAAATTATATGAAATACTGGACATCATATGCACTGTCAGACCAATTCACCCAGGTATTTCGTTTTTATACATTATCTCGTTATTTTATCTCAAAATAATATATAAATTGTTTTTATATATATCTTGTAGGAGGATATGAAACATTTTCGACAAAAATTAGCTGTCATTTTGCTCGATTCAGAGCTGAATAAGCTAAAAGGAGGTCCCATATACCATCAACCTGACGATCAAGAAACTTTAGCTAATTCTGATCTCAATATATTGGACAATCCATCTGACGTAGTCAAAGACAAACGTCCTGCACCAATCACTATCATACCCACGGACCAACGTGAATTACTTGCCGGCCTCTGCAACTACATCATGTCGATCGATGATGCCGGTTGTTTGGAGTAAGTATCAGGTATCAATATTTAATGTGAGGTTGTATATTATTGTTCTTCTTACCATCCAATTTATAGGAAGGTATGTGTCCGGAGCTCGACACCCGATCCAATGGGTTTAAGTCTTAAGAAACTTCAGTGCATACTTAACATAGAGCAGCCCATGGACAATGATTGCTTCAACACAGCCGTGCGTATGCTGGCATGTGACGAGGGAGTATTGTTCACATACCCTCCTGTGCACTACATGGATCTACGATTTTGTGTAAGTTATTGTAACTCTTCATTCTATGTGTCATTAGCATCAACATGTTGAAGAAATATTTCTTTTTTTACTTAGTCCATGATGCTAGAGTCAACACGAGGTCAGAAGTTTTGCGAGAAGGAAACTATCCAGACGTTGGCAACATTATTTGATAGCTGGCCTGGGATGGACAACGACATCTCATCGTGCAACAAGGTAAGTAAAGTATTTTGTCCATTGTTATCATGGTTTATTGTTGTTTCTAATAGCTCCACTTGTAGATTTATCTTCTCTATGCATCCATCGGCCGATACATCTTGTACGTCATCGAGAAAGAGGCACGTCGTCTATATATTCTGGATCCTATTCAAACATCACAATCGTTAGAGGAAAAAGAATTGAGGCATGCACTGAAATTAAAAAGTTTTGCAAGGGATTTCAAAGAAGCACTCGAAATAAAGCTGGCTGGTTGGAATTATGATATATCTAAATGGCAACGTTTATTTCCGTTCGGTGTTCCAACGAGTATAGATGGATAATGAATTCATAACAAAAATATTTACTTTTGTTATCACTATATTCTATATATTATTAATCTAAAGTTTTGCAGGAATGTGTCTGGCTATTTTGTTTTTCATTTTATGCTTTGGTGGAACGGTAAAGAATTGGTCAAGCCGATTTGCACGGTGAGTATTGTCAGTTACATGTTTTAAGACCTTCGGCGTGAAATTTTCATACTAACTAAATGTATTGTTTATGCAGGATGGGTATGAATTGAGGAAGCAGTTTTTATTACACTTGCTAAAACATCGTGGAATGAAGCTAAAGGAAACTTTCCTGATATTGTGAAAGAATTACTTAAGCACATCATCTAGATATTAATAGTTTTGTAATAGATGTTTAGTTGGAACATCGCTTGGTTTGTTACATGGACATGTCGTTATTTTTTTTTCATGTTATCAATTTACATTGCAAAAATGAACTTTAGTTATTAAATAATTGTATTTGTGTTTTATTGTTTGTACGTGTGGAATTTAACATGTAACTCTTGTAAATTATTTCAAAAGCCCGTGGCAACGCACGGGCACTCTACTAGTACTTGTGGGTTATCAGTGTGGTACCGTTTCTTCGCGCTGGTACACATACCTATCCTCATACCATCACATGACAGCACTTTCACGGCATGGTGGTTGGATGCAAGGGCTAGAGTGCAGAGCAAGACGAGAAGGGCTTTTGATACGGCAGTCATCGTCGTCGCCTGGTCACTGTGGAAGCAGCGTAACGCGCGTGTGTTTGGAAGAGTACACGAGCAAAGGGGTACACTGGATCTTGTTGCCCAAATCAGGGATGAGCTGAGTGATTGGTACAGGGCGGGTGTGGGTAGATTACAAATTTTTGCGAGAGAGTAGCTTAATTTGTTTACTGGTGTTGTGTGCGTTTCCGTGATGCTTGCATCGTAGGAAACATTCTTGTAAATATGTTTTGCTCCCTTCTATAAAAATCAGGTACGCCATTGGCGTACTCTAAAAAAAACTTGGAATATCATATAATCATATAAGTTTTTTTTGAGACAAATATAATCATATAAGTTCTAGAATATCCAAGACACTTGGAAATAGACCTGTTCATGGACAGCCTGGCCCAAAAGCCCAACATCTGGTCTAGGCTCAGGCCCACCTGAAGCCCATCCTGAAAGCCCCAAAAAGCCCGAAACAACCATAATTACATATTTTATTCAATATATAGATATAATATATTTTTCTATAGCCCGAAAATAGCTATTCTAATTTTAAAAAGGCCACTGTTCATGTGCTTCAGGCCAGGGCGGGCCAAGCTCAGGCTTGGGATTTTTGCTTCGGGCTTTGCCAAGCCCAGCCCGAACCCAACCCGGCCCAGGGTATGATCAGGTTTACTTGGAAACAATATTACTGTATGTTTTACATTACCAATAGACTGGACCAAGTCAAAGCCAGCATGTGATCAGAATACAAAGAACTAAGGCAAAAGGATGATCTGCAAACTCTTCTACAAATACAACTTATTTCTTTCCAAAACTTCGTAACATCAGCAGAGTAACCCCAAGTGAAAACAGTACGAACAGCTGAAAAGCAATATCCCCTTGAGTACTCAAAGATACAATGAACTGAGCGATAGACTTCCAAATGGAAATGAACTGACAATTGACCAACTCATAGACCACTTCCAAGAAAACCCTACAAAGTTAGGCTCTCAGGATCCTCAATAATTTTCGCAAAAGTTTGCAGGAATGCTGCCAAATCAGCACCATAAACAATCCTGTGATCAGCTGTGACATTGACCTGAACAAAAATGGGATCAACTTAGTTATGAACGGTGGCAATTTCAGGTAACGTTTCTTCATAAATACTCGTTATTCACACATAAATCAAACAAACACTAGAGACATATTAAGGTTGACATACACATGGATTATATATTGGCATGGTAAAAATATCCTATATAACGTTTGGCAACTATGCAGGGAAAAAGGTCCACTCAACATTCAACCTGCAACCAAGCATGGTAAAAGATTTATCCAATTCCATTCTATTATGATACTTATATTTAAAAACTATTTTATAACTTTACTATAATCAAATACAATAAATTATTATGTGTTTTTATTTTAGGTTGTCATATTATTAATCCAATTATTAATGTTCATACAATCGAATCCAATTGAAACATATTGTAACTGATTCCTACAGTAACGTGCGGGTATCATGCCTAGCTCATCACATGCTCAGGTAAATAAATCCAAGACTTATAAAATAGTGAATAGTAAGATTACCTAGACATACTTATTGTGATATTATCCCATAAGTCATGTTACCAAGGTATTGAGAGTAGGTAAACGATAGTTAACAGGTTTCTTACTCGGTCTTTAGCTAAACAGTGAGGTATTTAGTACTGGTATACCAATACGTCCTACTCTACAGCATTGTGGGAATAATTGATCCTATGCGC
>NC_041388.1:656562419-656564419 GCF_002162155.2 Triticum dicoccoides | reverse complement strand
AATTAGGCTTGGCATGTCAACAATAGTCCAAAGCGATCAACACACTCTCTCAGCATTGCTACATCGTTGCGGTGCCAACCTGACCCCCCGCTTCACCTAGCTCTGGTGGCTCAAGGAAGAACCAATTTACCGCATTAACACACAAAAGTTATATGCATTGAAAAATTAGGCGTGAACACAAGCACAAGGTGTAAATGTCCCTGGTAGTTCCTAGGTGTTGGGCGGAGGCAAAACGCCTAGCTCTTCATTGCACTTAAGGTGCGCTTTGGTCAGAGAAGTACAAGGCGGAAGCAAAACGCTCGCTCAGGGGCTAGCGCTTAAAAAAAACCTTGGTAATATGTGAAAGACAACTCACCATCATTTTGCTCTTAACACTGAAGAAACCATCTTTATCAGCTGCCACTGTAGGTTTTGAGGCTCCAACAGCCATTATAGCTCCCTGCAGTCATCCACATTCAAATTCTTAGACCCCCGACCTCATTAAAACAATAGTACCTCTACCAACACCTAGAAATTACTATACATAGTAGTAGAATAGGAGCAAGGAAACATCACCTGGCCAGGTGGAAGAATTGCATCAAATCTATCTACACCAAACATGCCCAAGTTGGACAGAGTAAATGTCCCTGCAAAACACCAAACATTCACGTAAGTACAATTTCCATGATCATCATAAGTTTGCAATACAATCTAGTAATTAACATCCTATGCAGTCCGATAGTTTCCATACCAGAGTTGTACTCATTCGGTTGAAGCTGTTTTGCCCGTGCCTTCTTGACTAGTTCCTTCCACTTTTGTGAGAGTAAATATATATCCAGCTGCATTATTGTGGCATTTGGTAAGGTATATATATTCAGTAAACTAGCATGCTGCAGTACCTAAATAGCACAACATTTATCAGAGACAGAGGTCGCTTGTTCTTACCTTATCAGCTTGCTCCAGGACGGGTGTGATGAGTCCACCATCAATAGATACAGCCACAGCAATATTGATGGAACTGTTGTAAGTGAAGCTCGTACCATCCCTGCAGCTAGCGTTCACCACAGGGTGCTGCGCAAGCGCCATGGCAGCGGCCTTCGCAAGCAACACAGTCATCGTCACCCCCTTTGGCTTCACCTGATAAAACAGACCCAATCCAACCATCACCGCCTGGTCACGATCGAAAAGCAGAATGGCAGTTGCACAGCCCAAATTAAGACTCCAGATGCAGCACCTTCTCATACAGCGCATCGAGCTTATCAGTGAGAATGGGGTAACCAACACGGAATGCTGGCACTGACAGGCTCTCTACCATGTTCTTGCTCACTGCAGCCTGCATTGCAGTGAACGGAACTACCGTGGCACCGGGCACCGGCGGAAGCACAGCGGCCTGAGGCACGGCCTTTACTGACGAAGCTGCAGCCACAGGCGCAGCAGCAGGAGTGGGAGCCACCTTTGGTTTTGGCTGGATGCCAGCGGCTGCCTCAACATCAGCCGGCGTAATTCGGCCGAACTGCCCGGTGCCGGTCACCTTGGCAAGGTCCACCCTGTGCTGCTTGGCCAGCTTCTTAGCCTGCGGCGTGGCAACGCCCTTGGTCCCCGCGGCCACAGGCGCGGGAGCAGCAGCCACCGGAGCCGCCGGCGGGGGCGGTGGAGCGGCGGCGTCCGAAGGAGCAGGGGCCTGCTGCTGGGGCTGTCCGCTGGAGAGCGCCTTGGCCTGGGCGACGGCGAGCGCGACGTCCTCCTCAGACTCGGCGAGCAGGGCGATGGGGGCGCCGACGGGGGCGGTCTCCCCCGCGGGGACGAGGACGGCGGCGACGATGCCGTCGTAGAAGGTCTCGACGTCCATGTCGGCCTTGTCGGACTCGACGACCACGACGGCGTCGCCCTTGGTGACGCGGTCGCCCTCCGCGGCGGCCCAGGACACGATCTTGCCCTCCGTCATGGTGGAGCTGAGCGCCGGCATGAAGATCTCCCGGATCTTGGCGCGGACCACCACCGGGCGGCGCCGGCGCGTCGTG
>NC_041388.1:656554657-656562245 GCF_002162155.2 Triticum dicoccoides | reverse complement strand
GGGTTTGGTTGGCCTTGGTATTTGAGGCGGGGGCGGAGAAAGCGAGGCGAGGGGGGGCCGGAGTTTGGCATGGCTGCCGCTCGCGTTGTGTTCGACCAAATGCCTGCGAAGTGAACAATGGTAGTAATACAAAATGCCATTGAAAAGAGTTTCTCCAAGTTGTCATCTCTTGTTTTGTTGGTGCTTTGTTTTTTTTCCTCCTACAGTTCCATCTCAGTGATTGTATGTGCATTGTTGCTTATTATTCTCAAACGTGGTTTTATACTTTTATTCGGCAAGCCGATAAAAATGCCTGTGTGCACCCTAAGATGCAGAGGCCGGGGGTTTCAACCTTCTTTCCGAAAAAGAGAAAAAAATGTAGGTATTCTTTTTTATTGAGTGTCCCTTTTCTTCTAGGTGACAGCTCAAGAATTTGTTTGGTCAAATGATCGGTTTGATATTCATTCTTGCACCTAACAACTTGTATGTTGATGATTTCTGCAATAAATAAAATTTGAAGGAACCGTCGCTTGCAACTTTTCCAAGAAGCGGGCAATAAATTTTTCACCTAAACTTGATTTTGCTATATATAAAAAATGTTGCCTTATCCAACTCAACACTATTTTTTTTATTGAAACGTCAAGATTTTCATTTAGAGCAAACAAAGGGGGTTTATAGAGCAATCCTTTATCATGAGTTTGGCCATAACTCGGGCCGTGCTTTGGGCCGGGCCTAAAAAAGCTGGCTCGAAGGTCGGGCCAGACCGGGCTATTACTCATCTAGAGAACATCTCTTCCCAAAATGTGTGGCTGCTCTCACCACCATGCGCCCCTGGGTCTTAGCCCTGGCCTCCCCATGGTGCTCATAGTTGTTCTTCTAACTAAAAATGCCAAAGATGCTAGTGCTTGTTGACTGACTTTTCTGCCTAACTCATAAGACAAGATCCCCAAAGAGTAGCATAACATACAATGTGGACCATGTATGCAATGTAAAGCACCCAAATTTTCTAAAAGGAACAACTTATGACACATGAATATAACTGTAGAAGCATCTCCAAAATGCTACAAGTCATCCACAATGTCCATTTACTTAAGTTCTAACCACCAATATATTATTTGCCATAATAATAGCCTTCTAAACAACAATTTCCTTCTTTTGCTTTAATTTGATCATTATTTTTGTGACTTAACCAATGAATACCAAAAGATTTCCACTTTCTTCTGTAGTCGTATTTTTCACTCTTCAAGAATTATAATGCTCTCGTAAAGTAGCAAGGAAGGTGGCAGACTTGGGATTGAATCTTACATTGGACAATCCATATTCTTATTATGATATCTTGCATATAAGTAGGGATCAGGGTATATCTGGCTAAATAACACTGCACACTGCTATTCAAGATGGATAAATAATATTTTCATTACAACTGATCAGAAGCGATCCTGATGGCCAAATAATTGTGAGGAGCAGATCTATTATTTCTGTACAGGTTTAAAATGTTCATCAAAATACACACCACTTGCCTTTAAGGAAAAAAAATCAAACTAGTGACATGATTGATGCTATTTCTCAGATGTTTAAGAATATTGCCACAACCTAAGGTCAAATGCCTTGTATATCACTACAGGATCCATTCAAGTCACCGTTTATCCCGGCACAAAATACATATATCTAACGAAGAAGCCTTTTGAGTACCTTAAAGTTCTGAAACTAGAATCATATGCACAATACAGATTGCTGTTTCAGATGCTAGATATAATCCTGGCAGGCTGCTACTCAATCTTTTTTTTTTAGATAAAAGGCGAGAGCCCGACTTTATAGATAAAAGCCACCAGGCAGAGTCACAACCAACAGAAGGCACCACATAAGTATAACAAAACACGCCTAAGAAGTGAGGGTACAAGGCATCTAGCCTATCATGGCACGCAGGCCAGCCAAGCGAGCAATCAAACCACTAAGAGACCGGCCTCCTGGAACACCGCAGCAGGGAAGAAGCCGTAGATTTCATTTTCGATAGCATATCGTCGAACGCCTCTAGGTCCCCATCCTTAGTCAATGATCTCCACTGCTGCAAAAAGACATTGGCTTTAAATAAGCAACTCACAGGGTTAGCCGAGAAAATGTGTTCAATAGTGAACTTGTTTCTAGTAGTCCAAAGCAACCAACAAATCGCAGCCCAGCCCACCATGAAAACCCGCTTAGACCG
This sequence comes from Triticum dicoccoides, assembly GCF_002162155.2. Lineage (NCBI taxonomy): Eukaryota > Viridiplantae > Streptophyta > Magnoliopsida > Poales > Poaceae > Triticum > Triticum dicoccoides. The sequence continues at coordinate 656,560,063 of NC_041388.1, read as the reverse complement.
GCCTGCTAAAGAATTAATACAACACCGAAGATCCTCGAAAGAGGATGGGTTCCAAGGAACACGAAGCCAAAGTCTAATGCAACTCCAAAAGAATTTAGCCAAAGAGCACTGAAAAAAGATATGTTCGGTATTCTCTAGGGCACCGCACAGTTGACAACCATCAGAACCCGGCCCGTTCCTCTTCTTAATCTGGTCAGCCGCAGGAAGTTTGTGACGGAGAGCTTGCCAAAGGAAGATTTTGATCTTAGGAGAGATGCGGGCAGACCAAATGAGTTTAAACTTGTCAGTGCGAACACCAGCGATGAGTTGCGAATACGCTGACTTGACAGAAAAACGCCCCGAAGAGGAATGAGGCCAAATAACGGAGTCCTCTTCCTCCGAGAGCAGGGGGAAGCAGGCAGTAAGGCGTTGCCAATCTTCCAACTCCACAGGGGAAAGAGAACGCCGGAAATCTAAAACCCAGCCCTAAGCCGAGAGCTCAGAGATAGAGATCTCGGGGTTAGCACAAAACGAAAACAAAGTCGGGTGAGCCACCGCAGGAGAAGTGTCCCCAACCCACCAGTCTAACCAAAAACGAGTAGATTTGCCGTTACGAACAACGAATTTCACAAGGGACCAGAAAATCGGTCTAATACTAACAAGCTGACGCCAAAATTGAGAGCCACCAGAAGAGGGAGCGAACATAGAGCTCGAGGAGGGAAAATATTTAGCTTTGAGAAGGCTCAGCCAAGCAGGGCGATCATCAAGGGACATAATCTTCCACCACCATTTTAACAAAAGGAATTTATTCATGATCCTGGTATTAATGATGCCTAAGCCCCCATGATCTTAGGTCTACAGATGAGGTCCCACTTAACCATCCTATATTTGCGTTTGTTGTCGGAGGAATTCCAGTAGAAGGCACCCCTGTGCTTATCGAAGCCCGAGTGAGTCCCTTCGGACAGGAGATAAAAGTCCATTAGAAACATTGGGAGGGAGGAGAGATAGGAGTTGGTAAGGGCAACCTTGCCCGCCTGAGAATTATAACGGCCTCGCCACGGCAAAACTCTGTTGCCCACTTTAGACACTGCCGGGGCGAAATCTTTGGCCAAAAGCTTGAGAGGGGAAATGGGTAGGCCCAAATATTTGAGAGGAAAGGATCCTAGCGAGCAGTTCAAAAGATGGGCCACCCTCTGCGCTTCCGAGACAGTTACCCCAGTCACAATGACCTCACTTTTAGAGAAATTGATTTTCAGGCCCGACAGAGCTTCAAAGCAGAGAAGAAGAAATTTCAGATTCGTGATGGAGTTATCATTAAGTTCAACCATAATGATGGTGTCGTCCGCATACTGTAGGTGAGAGATGCCATTAGAAATAAGATGGGAGCTAACAGGTGAGATGTGACCTGCAGCCGCAACACGAGACAGAATGTGAGATAGAGCATCGGCCACAAAATTAAAAAGCAAGGGAGACACCGGGTCTCCTTGTCTTAAGCCCCTGCCGTTCACAAAGAACTTACTGGTCTGGCCATTGACAGCCACCGCCGTGTGGCCACCAGTGACAAGTTGCATCAGGCGGTGAACCATCGAAGCCCTTGGCCAACAAAACTTGTCGCAGAAAACTCCAGCTGACCGAGTCATACGCCTTTTCAAAATCAAGCTTAAGGACCACAGCCTTGGTGTTCTTACAGCTAAGGTCATGAATTATCTCATGTAAGCAAAGCACTCCGTCCAAAATGAATCTCCCCTTAATGAACGCGGATTGGAAAGGGCTAATGACCCGATGGGCGATCGGAGAAATCCTAGTGGCCATCCCCTTGGCAGGAAACTTAGCAAAATTGTTAATCAAAGCAATTGGCCTGAATTGGGAAATCAGGTCAGCGCCTTTGACTTTAGGGATGAGGGTGAGAACTGCGTAGTTAAGTCTCGGGATGTCAACAGTCCCCAACCAAAAGCCTTGAGATATAGCCATAATTAGGCCTTTTAGCCGAGGCCAGAATTGCTGGAAGAAAGTAATAGAAAAACCGTCAAGCCTAGATGCCGCATTCGGGTTGCTAGAACGGATCGTCTCAAAAATTTCCTCTTCCGTGGGAGGGATCCGCAAACTGTCATTATCAGCATTCGAAAGCTGATCCGGAGGAGACCAAAAGGGCGAGGCCAACTTAAAGCCTAAAACAGGTTTAGCCGCTAGGAGGTTAGAGAAAAAGTCAACCACATGACGCATAATCACCGCGGGATCAGAAACCCTGACGCCGTCTATCATAAGGCTATCAATAATGCATCTCCGATGCCTGCCGTTAGCAATCGCAAAGAAATAGGACGTGGGTGAGTCACCCTTTAAGGTTCAGTTGATAGTACCACGCTGTTTCCAGTACACTTCCTCTTGCCTATGAATGCCCAGCAGCGCCTCTTCTAAACCATATCGAGTTTGCCATTCAAGCAAGGACAGCCCCGAACCATCGGTGCGTTCGTCTAAAACGCCAATTTGAGCCACCAACCTAGCTTTGTCACGCCTTGACTCAGCGTAGTGGTTTTTAGACCAGCCTCTAAGGAATCTATGCAGAAAATAAGAGCATTGATGCCAATCATCCATCGGGCCAAAAGAGCGGCGAGTAGAAGAAAGGAACGACAGAATCTTTTGTGCCACCAACTCATTAAAGCCCTCCACTTGTAGCTATGAAGCATCAAACTGGAATCTCGGGAAACCCACTGAACGCGAACCATCATCTAAAATCAAGGGGGTGTGATCAGAGCCAACACAGGCAAGGGCTCTAAGACTGACACGGGGGAATAAAGAATCCCACCTAGAACACACAAAAACCCTATCAAGAACAGAACGGATAGGGGGAGTTTGATGGTTAGACCAAGTGAAACGGGCTCCAACCCTAGGAATCTCTCGAATAGCCGTGTCCCTAATGAAAGCATTAAATGCATCAGCCAGGGGCCAAGAGAAGTTAGGCGAGCTCTTGTCAGTAGGGAAACGGAGCATGTTAAAATCGCCCCTATCAGGAGGGGTAGCTGACATGATTCAATTTTAATACTAAGCTCGTCCAAAAAGGCATAGGACATCGCATGGTCAGCCGGACCATAAACCACCATGATTTCCAACAAGGAGTTGAGAGACCTAAGAGAAACCACCGTGCTTGCCCAAAAAATGCCATGGTCAAAAGCCACAAAATCAAAAGTATCTTTTTTGGAGCCAAGCAAAAAACCGCCCGAATGACCAACCGAGGCCACAAAATTCCAATGAAATTTGTCTATCCCAGCAATGGCCGATAGTTCGCTCGAGGAAAAGGAAGATTTGATAGTCTTGACAAGGCCAATAAATTCTACGTTTTCAGATCGAACCAAGTCTTTAAGTTGGTCCCTGCGCCCCCTAGCGCCGAAACCTCGAATATTCCAGAATAAGGCCTTCATCTAAAAGACAAGTTTTTAATACGGAGACTCGACCTGCTCGGCGCCATGCAGGATTTTGCTCGCTTCCCTACCCCACATTTAGAAATCACCAGGGGAGCTTGACACCTGTCTTCTCCCCCCTCGTCCCCACCGACCACAACCGGTGGGATGCCCGAAACCACCCCAGCTTCCTTTGTTTTCGCGATATCGGCCTGGGCTATCTCATTTGCCCTAATAATACCAAGAATAGACGAGGGGGAACCCAAGCTAGAGTCTAAGCAAATACCAACATCATCTAGAATTTTAAGCAAGTGATCATCAGATTGTGAAGGAAGAACTAAACGCACCGGAGAGGAAGCCGTGGGAAGGGCGGGGGAGGGGGCTGGGAGCGAACCTGAAGGGGGAAGATCCCGAGCCGCGGCACGCCGAGCGGCCCGATCGGCCACCCGCTCACCGCTGTTGGAGACGCGGCCGCTCTTGCGGGCCGTAGACGCAGGCGAGCGCACGGGCACTGGGCGAGCACGACTAGGGGAAGCCGCCGCAGAGGACGGGCCCGAAGCCGCACCCATATCAGCATCAAGCCTTCGGCAGAACCCAGCCGCGGATTGCCTAGAGTCACCAGAAGCACGGCTCTTGGCGGAGTATTTCTTGACAGAGGACTTCTTCTTCTTCTTGGATACAGCAAGGCCAGCCGGGGGAAGATCTTAAATGCCAGACAAGGAGGGAGAAGCGGGATGGGCAGGGAGGTTGGAGCACACCGCCGAGAAAGGCGTGCCCTTAGCCCCGCCCGAGGCCGCAACCCCTCCACCCAGGCCAGGCGCCGAGTCCTGGGCCCCCTGCCAGCAGGCGCATTCTCCTTTAGCATATCCTGATCTTCGGGAGAAAGCCCATCCCACTCCGACTGGGTGAAACGAGGATCGGTCCCAAACATGGAGTCGTCAGGGCATCCATCACCATCTTTGCTTTTGTCGCCATTGCCAGAGGCCGGGGGCGGAGGAGGAGGCTACACCGGACCCGAGGCCACCTCCACCCGCACCCGGAGCCGAAAGCCACCAGCCGCAGGGAAGACATCAATGGCGCCATGAATGCACAGAGGATCAACACACCAGACCCGAAGCCGGGCCGGCCCCAAGATGGCCAGAGAGTCTTGGTCCACTTCAATAGGTTTCCCGATGAGGACCCCAAAAGCCATGAGGAACGCCGTGGTGCGCATGCTAGGAGGGACATCTTCGACCAATACCCACACGTCAGACAGAGAAGAGATCGCCTTGAAGCAGCTTTGACCGAGACCACAAGTTGATTCAGAGGCAGCGTGAAGCTAGTGCATGATGAGATCATACGGAGGCTCTCTTTGGAAGGAAAAGTCGCAGCAAAATCAAACTCAGACAGTTGGCGGATTTGCCAATCCCAGCCGCCCTCATCCCATTGCTGAAGTTCGTCAAGAAGGGTCTGGGAAGAAATGCGTTTAGCCTGGACGAAAATGATGCCAACATTGGAAAGCGACGGGATAGGGGCTGCCTCCGGGATCCCCCTATCTAGAGCAAAGGAAGAACACCCAGGGAGGTCGGTGCCATAATGAACAAAAGCGGGGGGCTTGACACGATTCTGGCAATCCACCATGAGGTGACCATCTTCTCTGCAAATGAGGCAAAAGGGAGGGTTTTCACACCGAGATTGGAAATGGCCGGGGCGGTGACACGTGAAACATGTGAGGATGGGGTTGGAGACTTGGGATTGGGGAGGGATGCGACCAGAGCCACGAGGAGGAGGAAGAATGCCATCACCAGGAAAAACTGGCCCAGATCCAGAGCCCCGCCCGGCAGCAGGGCCAACAGGGCGGCGGACCGGAGCCCCCGACGTGCCGCGTGGGAAGAAACGGGACGGACCACCCCCAGCCGCCACTGGAGCCCGCAACGGAGCGCCGCTCCGGGGAGCAGCACCCAGCGGAGGAGACGCCTGGGAAGGCCCCGACGAGCCCCCCCGACTAGCCGCCGCCGCCTGCTCCCAGGGATCGACCGCACCCGAAGGAGCA
>NC_041388.1:656506518-656554315 GCF_002162155.2 Triticum dicoccoides | reverse complement strand
GTACTCCAGATCAGCAGCCGCCTCGCCGGAGCCATCGCGCCCCCGCTTCTGGCCGGAGACCGCCTCACTGGAGGACGCACGGGAGCGGTCCATCGCAGCCACCACCGCAAAAGGGAGGGAGAGGGGAGGAGGAGGAGTAGATCTGGCGAAGCGCCGAATGGGTAGACGGTGACGGGATAGATCTGAGGAGGAGGCAGGAAACCCTAGAAATGGGGGAGCCGCACCCCTCCACACCCATAAATACCCTGACCGAGCCAGGCCCGGCTTGATAGAAGGCCTCACAGGAGGGGTGGGCTGGGCCTGGGCCACCCGCGGCCCAGAAACCAGAGAAGGGAGGGGGGAAATCAGACAGAGACGCCAAGGCCAACACCGAAACTGGCCCAGCCGACCCAGAAGCACCCGGCGGGGCCCGCTCCACAGGCAAGGGAGCCAGCGCCGCCCCCGAACCCAGATCTAGGGTTGGCACCAACGGCGACGCCGCCGGAGCAACGGCGACCACAACGGGGGGCGAGCACGCAGGGGAACCCGCCGGAGAGCCAGACGCCGGAAGCGGCGCAGCCCCATCCACCCCAACGGAACCAAGGGACAAACACGACACACGCCGGCGACCACGCGAAACGCGGCGCCACCCATCGACATCCAAGGCAGGCCCAACAGGCCGCCCCCGCCCCCCGGGCGCGAACTTGCGCCGGCGACCCGCCGCCGCAGCCACGGAAGGACAGCACACCGAGTCAGGGCGGGGAGGAGGAGAAGGAGCCTCCGAATCCGACCCGAAGCCCTCGGAGTCCAACGCCCAGAACTTATTGGATCGGGGAGGGGCCCCCGCCCCCCGGGCGCGAACTTGCGCCGGCGACCCGCCGCCACAGCCATGGAAGGACAGCACACCGAGTCAGGGCAGGGAGGAGGAGAAGGAGCCTCCGAATCCGACCGGGAGCCCTCGGAGTCCAACGCCCAGAACTTATTGGGTCGGGGAGGGGCGATGCGGCCAGAGCGAGATGGGGAGATTAGTGAGCAGAGGGGAGCGGCACGCGACGCCGGAGCAGAGCCCGGAGGAGTCCGCGAAGGGGAGGGAGGGAGAGGGGTCGCAAGGGGCAGGGACGCCGCCGGGGCGGAGCCAGAGGTAGGTGGCGCCACGCGGAGGGGGAGGGGGGAGGGAGGGGAGAGGAGAGCCATTCCCGACTCTTGGCTACTCAATCACAAAGCATTTTAGAACGTTCCTAATGCTTTATCCAAATTACCTGCGTGTAGTAAAGTATAAATCATGAACTAGCATGATAAGTCTTTACTTGTTCGCCTAAAACATGCTTGACTTTACATGATAAAATCCAAGTGTAGATGATATCTGCTGGCACAATTGGCACAAGATAACCAGTGTAACTTGCTCATGCATGATACGATTCAATTTATAGCCACACAAATGATCATCAAATCATGTTAATAACTTAAAACCTGCTGATATAGGTGTCACTGTTAAAATGAATATAAAGTCTAGCAGAACAAGCTATTTGCCTGCTAAAGTGCTAGTTGTTATACCTACAGTATATCCAACCAGAATTTAATTACTACATGGGTGACCATCTGCAGGTAAACAGTGGAACAAGAAAAAATGCCACAATCTCAGGCTGCTTAGACCTTTCAAAGTCAATCATTGCATTTGCATGGTCACAACTTGAAAAGGCACAACAGCTGTGGCTCAATGTCTCACAGTTTCGCTTAAAAGATGCCAATCATCCTGATTTCCAGAAAGTATGACAACCACTTACAAGACAACACAACTACATTCCTGTTAAAGATCCATTCTAGTTCTCTATGAGATATGAAAATGCTTGGTACTGACACAGTTTGAGATGTCCTTAGCCCTTGAACTGCCACTCCCTACGGCACATAGGGCAAAGGGCGGTTGATGTTTGAGAATTGACCCACTTGAGTATGCAGTGAAGATGGAAAGCATGGTTGCAGGCACCCCAAATGATTGGGCACTCATCACCAGGGAACTTACAGTCAGGGCAGCAGCCGTCAAAAGCCATCCTGCATATGCCACATGTCTCATCCTGTGCGTCCCATGTCCAAGAAGCCACCGCATGCCACTGAAGAATTTTGACCTTCATGATTGTTACCTGGTATACAGCACTAGGTGCAATACATGAGTCATGAGAACATTACTAATTGCAGTCAGATTGCAATCAAGAAGGAATAAGGCAGCCAGGAAAGAGAAATTCACTAAATTAAATGGTATAAAAGGACACATGTATTAGCTTTCATGTCTTCAATTTTATGGCTGAAGATGCAGCTTGCAGGTAAAGATAGAATGACAGATAGCTACAAGGATACAAGTCAATAACAGAGTACACCATTCGAATGGCTCAAAAGTCACAACTTACTAGCATTCAGAAAGCGACATGCTCTACAAATTTCCTCATGATATGCAGGGGCGGGCTTAACACGAGACATAGGAATACAGTTGAACCATGGATTTCACAGAAAAAAAGCTGTGCTTGCACATCAAATGCTATGGCTCAACTAAGATCGACTATGCTGGGAAAGAATCTAATGGGGGATGGATTCGAATGGCTCAAGGAGGAGGATGCTGTGTTATCTCCAGAATGGATTGACCATAAATCAAGAAAGATATAATTGACAGAGCTGGGGGGAAATCACAGGAACAGTAGGAACCCTATAGAAAGGAAACAGTGCTCTATTCCTTTGACTATTCCTACTTCTATTGTTATACTTCTCCGTCCAAGTTAGTTATCATGTTTCTTCTGTGAACTTCACGGCTCAACTGTATTCCTATGTCTCGTGTTAAGCCCGCCCCTGCATATCGTGAGGAAATTTGTAGAGCATGTCGCTTTCTGAATGCTAGTAATTGTGACTTTTGAACCATTCAGAATTTGTTTTAAATTTGAAACGCCTCTTGAGATGAGTGCCAAAGGTTGAATAGCTCCTTTTTCATTTTGGACTGGATTGCTGCCCAACTCGTTCAAATGGTATGTCGCAGCACGAAATGGTGGCAAGAACCCGGGCTTGGCTCCATAACCGGCATCAACTAGGTAGAATTTTACTAAAAAAATGAAACAAATATTGGTGCCAATGGTTTGTTTTAAGGCAATAATATATGGTCATATGGAAGATTTCTAAGGTAATTTCTCACCTTGTGGAACTTGTAGGCCTCTATCACGCCCTAATGCATCAGCTAAAACGGTTGCATCATGTGTTGCCCTTCCCAACCAGCCAACACATATATGAAGTGGAGGTCAAAATCTACCGCTGCCATCAGGTTTTGAGTGGTAAAAGCCTTCCTACCACGAAAATAATTCTCCACATCTTTGGTAACAGATGCTGGTGGTGGTGGCCTTGCATAATCATTACATAGCTCGCCTATGGCGTGAAGGATGCTGAATGTGTAGGATGATCTACTCCTTCCGTTCCATATTAATTGTCGCCGAATTGCTGATTTAGTACAACTTTGTACTAAAGTTGTACTAAATCAGCGACAATTAATAAGGATCAAAGGGAGGTTTTTGTTTTTGTTTTTTGCAACAACCCTATTCTGAAGGTTTATGTCCAATAGTATGCAAAAACAATGCGAATTGTTGCTCCACACTTGCATATGGACTGTTTTCTAGCAACTTGCGATCCCTCAATATGTCACACGATCCAAAGAACAGAGCTCTTTCAAACCTTAACATGTTTTTACAAATCACATCACATTGCCAAATTTTCTCTTTCATGCATCGAGCCATAGGTAATACGTGGTTTTCTCTTCCTTATTATAGCCCGAACAATGACAGCCATTGAAGCAAGTGCAACAAAAACAGTGGCTCCCCTAATCATCCTTTTTTGTTTTATCCATTTCTTGACCGTCTACAAATCGTGCGTGCTATCAAAATATGGCTACCAACGACTTCTAATCATGGATTCGAAGATATTAGACAGCAGCCTATACTGAAAATATGGATGGGACAGCAGTATTGAGTAGAGAAATTGGACAGAGAGCATATGGCCATCATTCCCATCTCAATCTCCTCTCTATCTCTCTCTCGGGTGGGGTACGAGGAGGCAACATGAGATGGGTGTTGCTTGCTAGTAAAAGGGGGAGGAGGGGGTGGACCGTACCTCTCTGCACCGCCGCAGCCGCTGCTAGCCTACTGCTAACCCGCCGTAGAAGCCGCCGCAGCCGCTCGTGCCTCCCCGCTGCCGTCCCCTCTCCGCTAGGTCTACCACGCCATCGGAGAGGGAGAGACGAGAGAGGGACGGGGGAGAGGCGGCGGCCGGCGGCGTTGGAGAGGGCGAGACGAGGGAGAGTCCGGATCGAGAGGGGGAGTAGGAGGCCTGGAAGGAACCCAGGAATCTCGTAACAGGCCAGCACCCAGCAATTGGGCTCGGGCCGGTAAGAAAATCATATAGAGAGGAAAAGAAAGGGAACCGAGGACTTGGGCTAGACTATTTTGCAGTTTGCAGCCAGCAGCCCAGCTTGTTCTCCCCACACACACACACACCAAAAAAAAAAAGCCAGCAGTCCAGAGGAAAGAAACGTGAATGAACTGAAATGTACCCATGGAGGTGTTTGCTTCGTCATTTTTTTGTCCATCACCTATTTATATGCTGTAAACAGAAAACGTTACCTGCATTTGGTGACTTGCCTCCGTAATCGCATCCTTTGCCTCCGTAATCGCATCCATGTTCTTGATGACGACATGATGCCTACCTGCCGCATGTACGTGTGTGATTCATTCATCCCCAATTTCACATCTACTTAGTCTATGGTTATATTTAAGGCGCAAGAGAGCGCCAGCGCGCGTCCCCGCCGTGCGTCACTCCGACGCCGGCGTCCACTTCCCCGCCGTGTGCCTCTCCGGCAGCGGCGTCCACTTCCCCGCCGTGTGCCTCTCCGGCAGCGGCGTCCACTTCCCCGCCGTGTGCCTCTCCAGCTGCGGCGTCCTTCCTCGGCTCCTCGCCGGTGGTCGGCTCCCCCTTTCCCGCCCCATCCTTTGCTAGCTCCCGCCCCTGCCGTGCCATGGCAGAAAGCCCGAGGTCGGTCACCTCGACCTTTCAGGGGGAGAGGCCGATGGTTTCTGGGTTGGGGCTCTCGGCGGCGAAGATGGCTCCGGACGCGCTGGGTGCTGCGGACACTGGGGCGGGCTCTACGCGTCAGATCTCGCAGTGGCAGGAGGCCCCTGCGTCCAAGAAGACATTATGGCTGTTGGGGAACGTAGTAATTTTAAAAAGAATTCTACGCACACGCGAGATCATGGTGATGCACAGCAACGAGAGGGGAGAGTGTTGTCCACGTACCCTCGTAGAGCGAAAGCGGAAGCGTTATCACAACACGGTTGATGTAGTCGTACGTCTTCACGATCCGACCGATCAAGTACCGAACGTACGACATCTTCGAGTTCAGCACACGTTCAGCCCGATGACGTCCCTCGAACTCCGATCTAGCCGAGTGTTGAGGGAGAGTTTCGTCAGCACGACGGCGTGGTGACTATGTTGATGTTCTACCGACGCAGGGCTTCGCCTAAGCACCGCTACAGTATTATCGAGGAGGACTATGGTGGAGGGGGGCACCGCACACGGCTAAGAGATCAATGATCAATTGTTGTGTCTCTGGGGTGCCCCCCTGCCCCCGTATATAAAGGAGCAAGGGGGAGGTGCGGCCGGCCAGGGAGGAGGCGTGCCGGGAGGAGTCCTACTCCTACCGGACTCCCCCCCTTTTCCATGTTGGACTAGGAGAGAGAGGGGGAAGAGGTGGAGGGGAGGAAGGAAAGGGGGGGCGCCGCCCCCCTCTCCTTGTCCTATTCGGACTAGGGGGGAGGGGCGCGCGGCCCTGCCCTGGCCTCCTCTCCTCTCTTCCACCAAGGCCCACTAAGGCCCATTAAGTTCCCGGGGGGTTCCGGTAACCTCCCGGTACTCCGAAAAAAAATCCCGATTTCACCCGGAACACTTCCGATATCCAAACATAGGCTTCCAATATATCAACCTTCATGTCTCGACCATTTCGAGACTCCTCGTCATGTCCGTGATCACATTCGGGACTCCGAACAACCTTCGGTACATCAAAACATATAAACTCATAATATTACTGTCGTCGTAACGTTAAGCGTGCGGACCCTATGGGTTCGAGAACTATGTAGACATGACCGAGACACGTCTCCGGTCAATAACCAATAGCGGAACCTGGATGCTCATATTGGCTCCCACATATTCTACGAAGATCTTTATCGGTCAGACCGCATAACAACATACGTTGTTCCCTTTGTCATCGGTATGTTATTTGCCCGAGATTCGATCGTCGGTATCTCAATACCTAGTTCAATCTCGTTACCGGCAAGTCTCTTTACTCGTTCCGTAATACATCATCCCACAACTAACTCATTAGTTGCAATGCTTGCAAGGCTTAAGTGATGTGCATTACCGAGAGGGCCCAGAGATACCTCTCCGACAATCGGAGTGACAAATCCTAATCTCGGAATACGCCAACCCAACAAGTACCTTCGGAGACACCTGTAGAGCACATTTATAATCACCCAGTTAAGTTGTGACATTTGGTAGCACACAAAGTATTCCTACGGTAAACGGGAGTTGCATAATCTCATAGTTATAGGAACATGTATAAGTCATGAAGAAAGCAATAGCAACATACTAAACGATCGTGTGATAAGCTAACGGAATGGGTCATGTCAATCACATCATTCTCCTAATGATGTGATCCCGTTAATCAAATGACAACCCATGTCAATGGCTAGGAAACTTAACCATCTTTGATCAACGAGCTAGTCAAGTAGAGGCATACTAGTGACACTCTGTTTGTCTATGTATTCACACATGTATTATGTTTCCGGTTAATACAATTCTAGCATGAATAATAAACATTTATCATGATATAAGGAAATAAATAATAACTTTATTATTGCCTCTAGGGCATATTTTCTTCAGTCTCCCACTTGCACTAGAGTCAATAATCTAGATTACACAATAATGATTCTAACACCCATGGAGCCTTGGTGTTGATCATGTTTTGCTCGTGGAAGAGGCTTAGTCAACGGGTCTGCAACATTCAGATCCATATGTATCTTGCAAATTTCTATGTCTCCCACCTGGACTAGATCCCAGATGGAATTGAATCGTCTCTTGATGTGCTTGGTTCTCTTGTGAAATTTGGATTCCTTAGCTAAGGCAATTGCTCCAGTATTGTCACAAAAGATTTTCATTGGACCCGATGCACTAGGTATGACACCTAGATCGGATATGAACTCCTTCATCCAGACTCCTTCATTTGCTGCTTCCAAAGCAGCTATGTACTCCGCTTCACATGTAGATCCCGCCACGGCGCTTTGTTTAGAACTGCACCAACTGACAGCTCCACCGTTCAATGTAAACACGTATCCGGTTTGCGATTTAGAATCGTCCGGATCAGTGTTAAAGCTTGCATCAACGTAACCATTTACGATGAGCTCTTTGTCACCTCCATAAACGAGAAACATATCCTTAGTCCTTTTCAGGTACTTCAGGATGTTCTTGACCGCTGTCCACTGATCCATTCCTGGATTACTTTGGTACCTCCCTGCTAGACTTATAGCAAGGCACACATCAGGTCTGGTACACAACATTGCATACATGACAGAGCTTATGGCTGAAGCATAGGGAACATCTTTCATTTTCTCTCCATCTTCTGCAGTGGTCGGACATCGAGTCTTACTCAACTTCACACCTTGTAACACAGGCAAGAACCCTTTCTTTGCTTGATCCATTTTGAACTTCTTCAAAACTTTGTCAAGGTATGTGCTTTGTGAAAGTCCAATTAAGCGTCTTGATCTATCTCTATAGATCTTAATGCCCAATATGTAAGCAGCTTCACCGAGGTCTTTCATTGAAAAACTCTTATTCAAGTATCCCTTTATGCTATCCAGAAATTCTATATCATTTCCAATCAGTAATATGTCATCCACATATAATATCAGAAATGCTACAGAGCTCCCACTCACTTTCTTGTAAATATAGGCTTCTCCAAAAGTCTGTACAAAACCAAATGCTTTGATCACACTATCAAAGCGTTTATTCCAACTCCGAGAGGCTTGCACCAATCCATAAATGGATCGCTGGAGCTTGCACACTTTTTTAGCTCCCTTTGGATCGACAAAACCTTCCGGTTGCATCATATACAACTCTTCTTCCAGAAATCCATTCAGGAATGCAGTTTTGACATTGATAACCCACAAGTATAGGGGATCGCAACAGCTTTCGAGGGTAGAGTATTCAACCCAAATTTATTGATTCGACACAAGGGGAGCCAAAGAATATTCTCAAGTATTAGCAGCTGAGTTGTCAATTCAACCACACCTGGAAACTTAGTATCTGCGGCAAAGTGTTTAGTAGCAAAGTAATATGATAGTGGTGGTAGCGGCAACAAAAGTAAAGATAGCAAAAGTAATGTTTTTGGTATTTTGTAGTGATTGTAACAGTAGCAGCAGAAAAGTAAATAAGCATAAACCAGTATATGGAAAACTCGTAGGCACTGGATCAGTGATGGATAATTATGCCGGATGCGGTTCATCATGTAACAGTCATAACATAGGGTGACACAGAACTAGCTCCAATTCATCAATGTAATGTAGGCATGTATTCCGTATATAGTCATACGTGCTTATGGAAAAGAACTTGCATGACATCTTTTGTCCTAGCCTCCCGTGGCAGCGGGGTCCTATTGGAAACTAAGGGATATTAAGGCCTCCTTTTAATAGAGAACTGGAACAAAGCATTAGCACATAGTGAATACATGAACTCCTCAAACTATGGTCATCACCGGGAGTGATCCCGATTATTGTCACTTCGGGGTTGCCGGATCATAACACATAGTAGGTGACTATAGACTTGCAAGATAGGATCAAGAACTCACATATATTCATGAAAACATAATAGGTTCAGATCTGAAATCATGGCACTCGGGCCCTAGTGACAAGCATTAAGCATAGCAAAGTCATAGCAACATCAATCTCAGAACATAATGGATACTAGGGATCAAACCCTAACAAAACTAACTCGATTACATGATAAATCTCATCCAACCCATCACCGTCCAGCAAGCCTACGATGGAATTACTCACGCACGGCGGTGAGCATCATGAAATTGGTGATGGAGGATGGTTGATAATGACGACGGCGACGAATCCCCCTCTCCGGAGCCCCGAACAGACTCCAGATCAGCCCTCCCGAGAGGTTTTAGGGCTTGGCGGCGGCTCCGTATCGTAAAATGTGATGATTTCTTCTCTCTTTTTTTTCTCTCCGAAAGCAAATATATGCGTCAAGGGCAAAAGTGTTTGGAGAAGTAGATACGACGAAGACGTATCAACTCCCCCAAGCTTAAACCCTTGCTTGTCCTCAAGCAATTCAGTTGACAAACTGAAAGAAAGAAAGAAAAACTTTTACAAACTCTGTTTGCTCTTGTTGTTGTAACTATGCCAAGCCAGCATTCAAGTTTTTAGCATAGATCATAACTAACCACATTTGCAATAATTCTTAGGTCTCATAATTACTCATATCAATAGCATAATCAACTAGCAAGTCATAATAATAAATCTCGGATGACAACACTTTCTCAAAACAATCATAATATGATATAACAAGATGGTATCTCGCTAGCCCTTTCTAAGACCGCAAAACATAAATGCAGAGCACCTTTAAAGATCAAGGACTGACTAGACATTGTAATTCATGGTAAAAGAGATCCAATCATAGTCATACCCAATATAAATTAACAGTGATGAATGCAAATGATGGTTGTGCTCTCCAGCTAGTGCTTTTTAATAAGAGGGTGATGACTCAACATAAAAGTAAATGGATAGGACCTTCACAGAGGGAAGCAGGGATTTGTAGAGGTGCCAGAGCTCAGTTTTGAAATAGAGATAAATTGTATTTTGAGCGGTATACTTTTATTGTCAACGTAACAACTAAGAGATGGCGATATCTTCCATGCTAAACACATTATAGGCGGTTCCCAAATAGAATGGTAAAGTTTATACTCCCCCTCCACCAACAAGCATCAATCCATGGCTTGCTCGAAACAACGAGTGCCTCCAACATACATCAGGTCCCAGGGGGAGTTTTGTTTACAATTAATTTTGATTTAGTTTGCATAAAGCATGGGACCGGGCATCCCGGTGACTAGCCATTTTCTCGTGAGTGAGGAGCAGAGTCCACTCCTCTTGAGAATAACCCGCCTAACACGGAAGATAAGGACAACCTCGATTGATACATGAGCTATTCGAGCATACAAAACATAATGTTTATTTGAAGGTTTAGAGTTTGGCACATACAAATTTACTTGGAACGGCAGGTAGATACCGCATATAGGAAGGTATAGTGGACTCATCTGGAATAACTTTGGGGTTTAAGGGATTGGATGCACAAGCAGTATTCCCGCTTAGTACAAGTGAAGGTTAGCAAAAGACTGGGAAGCGACCAACTAGAGAGCGACAACAGCCATGTACATGCATTAAAATTAATAAACATTGGATGCAAGCATGAGTAGGATATAATCCACCATGAACACAAATATCGTGAAGGCTATGTTGATTTTGTTTCAACTACATGCGTGAACATGTGCCAAGTCAAGTCACTTAAATCATTCAAAAGAGGATACCACCTCATCATACCACATCATAATCATCTCAATAGCATGTTGGCACACAAGATAAATCATTATAACTCATAGCTAATCAAGCATGGCACAAGCAACTATGATCTCTAATTGTCATTGCAAACATGTTTATTCATAATAAGCTGAATCAAGAACGAGGGACTCATCATATTTACAAAAACAAAAGAGGTCAAGTTCATACCAGCTTTTCTCATCTCAGTCAGTCCATCATATATCATCATAATTGCCTTTCACTTGCACGACCGAATGGTGTGAATAATAATAAGAGTGTACGTGCATTGGACTAAGCTGGAATCTGTGAGCATTCAATAAATAGGAGAAGACAAAGCAATATGGGCTCTTGGTTAAATCAACAGTAATGCATATAAGAGACACTTCAACAATTTAATTATGGTCTTCTCCTACTGACCCCCAAAGAAAAGAAAAGAAATAAAACTATTTACACGGGAAAGCTCCCAACAAGCAAAAGAAGAACGGGAAATATTTTTGGGTTTTCTTTTTAATTATTACTACTACAGCAGAAAAATAAACGACTACTAATTTTTTTTGGTTTTTCTTAAGGTTTAACAGACACACAAGAAGAAAGCAGGAAAAAGAAAATAAACTAGCATGGATATTACAATGAAAAAGTATGAGCACCGACATCTAGCAATGAGTGTGTGTGAACATAAATGTAATGTCGGTGAGAAATACATACCCCCCAAGCTTAGGCTTTTGGCCTAAGTTGGTCTATGGCCATGGCTGGCCTAGCGGATATCCATAATAATAGTTGTTGGGGTCGTACTGTGATGAGGAGGAATAGTTGGGATCATACTGTGATGAATAAGAAGACTCTGACTGCCACTGGCTGACAGTCATCTCTGGATCCCAAGAATAAACAGATTGTCATGGAGGCTCATCTTGTGGTTCCTGTTTCGGGGCTGGTGCAGGATTCTTGTAAGCTTGGACGGCAGCCCACGTAACGAGGTAGGGTCCTACAAAATTAAACAAAGAAGGAGCAGGCAGGATAATAGTCTCAGGATGATGTTTGTTAAAGAACAATTGATATTTAAGCTCTCCTGCCCTATTCTTAACAATAAAATCATGTGCCACCATACTTTTATGATCTAGATAAAGACGGGGCAGCACCTTTTCTTCCTTCTCAGCATGCCTAATAGGTATGTTAAAATGTGCAGCTAGGCGTGTGGCATAGACACCTCCAAAGATGGGACCCTTAGTACGGTTCATACTTAACCGTCTAGCATTAATACCGCCCATACTAAAAGTGTTATCACTGTATAAACCATGGTGCAGAATAATTATACCAGGGATACTAAGGTTTCCACTGTTTCTGCGTCCAATTAAACAATGACTAGCAAATAATGCAAAGTAACATAAAACAGGAAAATGTATGCTAGTGATTCGTGCATTGGAAACCTTTCTAGTTTCTCCTACAACGATAGTATCAATAAACCCAGCCACATCATCATGATGTGGTTCTTCTGTCTTGCCCTCAAAAGGGATTAAACAAATTTGAGAAAAATCATAAAGTGACATCTCCTTATGCTCATCATATAAATGAAACTCCACCGTAGGTGGTGAGTTCCTAGAATGAAAATGAAAGTTTTGCACAAAAGTATTTGTGAGTAAGAGATACTGATCGCATTGGTCGTGGAGGAAAGCGGTGAGGCCTGCATTGTGAACCAATTCATGAAAATCTTCATAGATACCGGCTATTCTCAAGAAATCTTCAGAAGGCCATTCACACGCCCGAATCTCTGCGGTGCGTGGCAAATTGTACTTAGGCTTCAGTGCCTTTTCCTTCGAGCTTTGGCTCGATGAGCCCCTCAAAAATCTCCTCATTATTTTTCTGAAATAATCTGAAATTCTTAGTAACTTCAAACAAAAGTGAACCAACTTCAATAAAACTGATAGCAACTACTCCTATAAGTGCCTAGAGCCTATATCAAGCATTAGAACTACTTAGAACCATATAAATTTGACATGCAAGCTCAAGAACATGGTCACCTATGCAGCACAAATTTGCAAAGAATAAAGCACTAGAACAAAAACTAATTGGACCAATGGAGGAGTCACATACCAAGGAACAATCTCCCCAAGCAGTTTTGCGAGAGGTGCTTTGAGCAAGGAGATCGAAAATCACAGCAAAAGTGGCTGGAACTCGTGCTTGAGTTGGTTTTTCGGGTTTGTGTGAGATAGAGGGAGAAGATGGGTGTTGGGATAAGTGGAGGAGGGCCACTGTGGGCCCACGAGGCAGGGGCGTGCCCTAGAGGGGGGCGCCCACCACCCTCGTGGCCAGGTGGCAGCTCCTCCCGCGGTAATTTTTGCACAGTAAATCCTCAAATATTCCCTGAAAAAAGCATATTAAATTGGCTTGTAATTCTGAGGACTTTTATTTTCGAGATATTTTTATATTGCACGGATAAGTCAGGAAACAGACAGAAAATACTATTTTTACTTTATTTGATATAAATAACAGAAAGTAAAAGTGGGGTACAGAAGTTTGTGCTTCTAGTTTCATCCATCTCATGCTCATCAAAAAGAATCCACTAACAAGGTTGATCAAGTCTTGTTAACAAACTCATTCCGATAATCATGAAACTGGAGAAATTTCGAATAACACTAAGTTACCTCAACGGGGATATGCACATAATCGATGGAATTTTTCCAATAAAGTTGATACTATGAACTTGAGGTTGTTTCCTCGAAAAGTGTACCGTATGCTCATTACCATTAACATGAAAAGTGACATTGCCTTTGTTGCAATCAATAACAGCCCCTGCAGTATTAAGAAAAGGTCTTCCAAGAATAATAGACATACTATCATCCTCGGGAATATCAAGTATAACAAAGTCCGTTAAAATATAAAATAGTAACGTTTGCAACCACAACAGGCACATCCTCACAAATACTCATAGGTATAGCAGTTGATTTATCAGCCATTTGCAAAGATATTTCAGTAGGTGTCAGCTTATTCAAGTCAAGTCTACGATATAAAGAGAGAGGCATAACACTAACACCGGCTCCAAGATCACATAAAGCAGTTTTAATATAATTTCTTTTAATGGACCAAGGTATAGTAGGTACTCCGGGGTCTCCAAGTTTCTTTGGTATTCCACCCTTAAACGTATAATTAGCAAGCATGGTGGAAATTTCAGCTTCCGGTATCTTCTTTTATTAGTAATGATATCCTTCATATATTTAGCATAAGGATTTGTTTTGAGCACATCAGTTAATCGCATACGCAAAAAGATAGGCCTAATCATTTTAGCAAATCACTCCAAATCCTCTTCATCCTTTTTCTTGGATGGTTTCGGAGGAAAGGGCATGGGTTTCTGAACCCAAGGTTCCCTTTCTTTACCATGTTTCCTAGCAACAAAGTCTCTTTTATCATAACATTGATTCTTTGATTATGGGTTATCAAGATCAACATCAGGTTCAATTTCTACATCATTATCATTACTAGGTTGAGCATCATCATGAACATCATCATTAATATTTTTACTAGGTTCATGTTCATTACCAGATTGTGTTTCAGCATCAGACATAGAAATATCATTTGGATTATCAGGTGGTTCAGCAATAGGTTCACTAGAAGTTTGCACAGTTCTATCATTTTTCTTCTTCTTCTTTTTAGAAGAACTAGGAACATCAATATTATTTCTTTGAGAATCTTGCTCGATTCTCTTAGGGTGGCCTTCAGGATACAAAGGTTCTTGAGTCATTCTATCAGTTCTAGTAGCCACTCTAACAACATAATCATTTTTCTTACTATTCATTTCATTAAGCACTTCTTTTTTAGCCTTAAGTACTTGTTCTACTTGAGTGGTAACCATAGAAGCATGTTTGCCAACAATTTTAAGTTCACCTTTAATATTAGCCATATAATCACCCAAGTATTTAAGCATATCGGAATCATATTTCAATTGTCTACCAAAATAAGCATTGAAATTTTCTTGTTTAACAATAAAATTATCAAACTCATCAAAGCATTGCCTAGCAGGCTTATAGTGAGGGATATCACCTTCATGAAATCTATAGAGAGAATTTACCTTTACTACCTGTGTCGGGATATCAGGATCAGGAGGTTCTTCAGTAAATAAAGAATTGAGATCATATGTTTCTTCAACAGGCGGTATATTAAGACCATGTATTTCTTCAATAGGAGGTAAATTCTTAACGTCTTCAGCTTTAATACCTTCTTCTTTCATAGATTTCTTTGCCTCTTGCATATCTTCGGGACTGAGAAATAGAACACCTCTCTTCTTCGGAGTTGGTTTAGGAATAGGTTCAGTAATTGGAGCAGGAGTTGGCTCAGGAGCTGGCTTAGGAGCTAGCTCAAGAGGTGCCCAATTATTTTCATTTGTCAACATATTATTCAATAGAATTTCGGCTTCATCTGGTGTTCTTTCCCTGAAAAGAGAACCAGCACAACTATCCAGGTAATCTCTGGAAGCATCAGTTAGTCCATTATAAAAGATATCAAGTATTTCGGGTTTCTTAAGAGGATGATCAGGCAAAGCATTAAGTAACTTGAGAAGCCTCCCCCAAGCTTGTGGGAGACTCTCTTCTTTAATTTGCACGAAGTTGTATATTTCCCTCAAAGCAACTTGTTTCTTATGAGCAGGAAAATATTTAGCAGAGAAGTAATAAATCATATCCTGGGGACTACGCACACAACCAGGATCAAGAGAATTAAACCATATCTTAGCATCACCCTTTAATGAGAACGGAAATATTTTGAGTATATAAAAGTAACGCGATCTCTCATCATTAGTAAATAGGGCAACTATATCATTTAACTTAGTAAGATGTGCCACAACAGTTTCAGATTCATAGCCATAAAACGGATCAGATTCAACCAAAGTAATTATATCAGGATCAACAGAGAATTCATAATCCTTATCAGGAACACATATAGGTGAAGTAGCAAAAGCAGGGTCGGGTTTCATTTTATCTCTAAGTGATTCTTTGTTCCATTTAATTAATAACCTCTTAAGCTCATATCTATCTCTGCAAGCTAAAATAGTGGCAGAAGATTCCATATCAAAAAGATAACCCTCAGGAATAACAGGCATATTTTCATCATCACTATCATCATCGTATTCAGATTCAATAATTTCTTTTTCTCTAGCCCTAGCAATTTTTTCATCAAGAAATTCACCAAGGGGCACAGTAGTATCAGGCATAGAAGCAGTTTCATCATAAGTATCATGCATAGCAGAAGTGGCATCATCAATAACATGCGACATATCAGAACGAATAGCAGAAGCAGATGTAGGTGTCGCAGACTTACTCATAACAGAATGTGAATCAAGTGCAGAGCTAGATGGCAGTTCCTTACCTCCCCTCGTAGTTGAGGGATAGATCTTGGTTTTTGGATCTCTCAAGTTCTTCATAGTGTCCAGCAGATATAAATCCCAAGTGATTCAAAGAATAGAGCTATGCTCCCCGGCAACGGCGCCAGAAATTAGTCTTGATAACCCACAAGTATAGGGGATGGCAACAGCTTTCGAGGGTATAGTATTCAACCCAAATTTATTGATTTGACACAAGGGGAGCCAAAGAATATTCTCAAGTATTAGCAGCTGAGTTGTCAATTCAACCACACCTGGAAACTTAGTATCTGCAGCAAAGTGTTTAGTAGCAAAGTAATATGATAGTGGTGGTAGCGGCAACAAAAGTAAAGACAGCAAAAGTAATGTTTTTGGTATTTTGTAGTGATTGTAACAGTAGCAGCGGAAAAGTAAATAAGCGTAAACCAGTATATGGAAAACTCGTAGGCACTGGATCAGTGATGGATAATTATGCCAATGTGGTTCATCATGTAACAGTCATAACATAGGGTGACACAGAACTAGCTCCAATTCATCAATGTAATGTAGGCATGTATTCCGTATATAGTCATAAGTGCTTATGGAAAAGAACTTGCATGACATCTTTTGTCCTACCCTCCCGTGGCAGTGGGGTCCTATTGGAAACTAAGGGATATTAAGGCCTCCTTTTAATAGAGAACCGAAACAAAGCATTAGCACACAGTGAATACATGAACTCCCCAAACTATGGTCATTGTTGGTGTCAAAACCGGCAGATCTCGGGTAGGGGGTCCCGAACTGTGCGTCTAGGCTGGATGGTAACAGGAGGCAAGGGACACGAAGATTTACCCAGATTCGGGCCCTCTCGATGGAGGTAAAACCCTACGTCCTGCTTGATTAATATTGATGATATGGGTAGTACAAGAGTAGATCTACCACGAGATCGAGGAGGCTAAACCCTAGAAGCTAGCCTACGGTATGATTGTTGATGTGTATGTTGTCCTACGAACTAAAACCCTCCGGTTTATATAGACACCGGATAGGGTTAGGGTTACATAGAGTCGGTTACAATGGTAGGAGATCTAAATATCCGCATCGCCAAGCTTGCCTTCCACGCCAAGGAAAGTCCCTTCCGGACACGAGACGGAGTCTTCGGTCTTGTATCTTCATAGTCCAGGAGTCCGACCGAAGGTATAGTCCGGCTATCCGGACACCCCCTAATCCAGGACTCCCTCAGTAGCCCCTGAACCAGGCTTCAATGACGACGAGTCCGGCGCGCAGATTGTCTTCGGCATTGCAAGGCGGGTTCCTCCTCCAAGTACTTCATAGAAGATTTCGAACACAAAGATAGTGTCCGGCTCTGCAAAATAAGTTTCCACATATTTCCATAGAGAGAATAATATTTACACAAATCTAATCTGCTGACGTATTCTATAGTGTGACATCACACCACGGCCAAGCTTTTATTCGAACCATTTTATTGTCCCATCTCAGCGCGTTATGCGAGGCGGTTTCCTTGGCATGTCTTGTTAAAGCAGAGATCGTGTCCCCTTATTCCGGGATTCTCATCAATACGGGCGTGGGTAACCCAACCGCT
This sequence comes from Triticum dicoccoides, assembly GCF_002162155.2. NCBI lineage: Eukaryota > Viridiplantae > Streptophyta > Magnoliopsida > Poales > Poaceae > Triticum > Triticum dicoccoides. Next base: position 656,536,746 of record NC_041388.1, on the reverse strand, counting down.
TCTAGGACTCCTAGATCATAGGCAAGTCCAAACGGACACGGGGAGGATGCTCGATATCCACCCTCTTTATAAAGGGACGAGGCCTTTTATTTTTCCCTCCTGTGCTCAATCGAATCCTTCCCCCACCTCAAGCTCAAATGCCCAAAGTTCAGGTCAGGTGCTCCGAACCTTCAGTCATGTCCGGATCTAGCCTTCAAGGCCGATGGGCGCCTTCTTCCGTCACGGAAGAAGACGTCAAAAAGTTGAGGGAGGCCAGATATCTGACCGCCGAGATTCTGTAACGGCTGCCTCCCCAGGGGCAGGCCGTCCCCTCCCCCGAACCCAATGAGAGCGTCGTGTTCTTCTCCCACTTCCTCCGAGGTCTAGGCCTTGCACTGGATCCTTTTGTCAGGGGCTTGATGTTTTACTACGGGCTAGATTTCCATGATCTAGCTCCGGACTCCTTTCTTCATATCACGACATTTATTGTCGTGTGCGAGGCCTTCGTCCGGGTTACCCCTCACTTTGGCCTATGGCTCAAGACCTTTGAAGTAAAACTGAAGATGATCGAGGGGCAATATGCGGAGTGTGAAGGTGCCTCAATATGCAAGATGACGGGAGCTGCATGGCCCAAAGGTTCCATTCCAGAGGTGTCTGAATTGTGGCAACAGGAGTGGTTCTACATCACGGCTCCTAGAAGTGCCAAGTGGGCGGCCGCCCCTGTCTTCCGCTCGGGCCCTCTACCACAACTGATGTCATGGATTAGCAGAGGATTGAGCTGGGGTCCGGCCAAGGACGTGCCTATACTGCAGGGCCGCATTCAAGATCTCTTTAATGGAGATTTCAGTTTGGTTGCGGTAGCACAAGTTATGCTAGTTCGCCAAGTCCAGCCTTGCAAACGCCGACCTCTTCGCTTGTGGGAGTTTAATCCCGAGGGACCGCACGCCATTCAAAATTTCCTCGGCCTGACGCACGAGGAGATGTACAAGTCGTTCTTCGGACCTCAGGTGGAGTGTCCGGAAATCACCGAGGACGCGGGCCTGAGTAGCAACCGCGCCGCCGAACAGGTAAGGCATCTTCCGGTCGAACATACTATCTCTCCTTTGTTACGAAGTTATTTCTGAGAGTTTGCTTTTTGACCAGGACTGGCTAACAAAGGCGAAGTTGATTCGGTGTTCGGCCCCCCTCCCTGAGGGTTTGGAAAATCCGGTATTGGAGAAGATGCTCCAGACCGCACCCTGCCTGGAGCCTTTAAAGGAAAATACTATGGATGGTAATACGGGAAGACGCGGGCCCTCAACGCTGCCCATTACAGCCGAGGGAACGAGCGTCTCCATGAAGGAAGATGACCAGAAGAGGAAAAGGACTGCGCCCGAGGATTCGGAAGCCGAAACTTCCAAATGAGGGAAGAAGTCTCCCACAGAGGGTCCTACCTCGGGGGGCGCCATTGCCGCACAAAGTCTGCGAGGGGATCAATTCTCCCACGAGTCGTAAGTGGCCCAAAATACCTTAATAGTACAGATATGTCGTCTTTTCTTCTGAGAAGATAACCGCTGCATGTATCTTTGCAGTTCGGGCCTTAGCCCCTCTCAAATGAGCTTGTCTTCGGGGGATCTTCTTCCAGAGATGATGGAGAGCGAAACGCCCCCTCCGGACTCCTCTGCTCCGGAAGCGGGTGACCCTGAAGTGTCGTCGCGGAGGGCCTCTCCGAGTCCGGCGAGGCTAGAAGATAATCCTGTCGACCCCCGAAGTTCCCAGTGTCCGGCTCCCGAAGAGAGCAGACAAACGAGTCCGACACCGTCTAGTGTGCGGTCGGATGTTCTGAGGGAGTTGGTGGGGCGAGCGGCCATCTCAGATGAACACCGTGTGCTGATGAATATGGTTATGGAGAGAATCTCGTCCGCCGAAAGCGGATTGCATAAAGCTTTTATGAGTCTACCGACAGGGTTTGAGGTACGTAAAATAATGTATGATAGTCCTGCACATACTAGGTGTGCCCTGTGTAGATAGTAGCCCCTGAGACTCTGGTTGTCGTCGGAAACGACGACAAACAGAGGATCATATTCCCAGGTAATAACCATACTGCCTCGATGTGCAGGTGATGGAAGCTCCAGTGGCTAGCCAGACTAGCGACTTTGCCCATTTAGAACGGCAGTTGGATGCGGCAGACACCGATATCGAGCTTGTTAACAAAAGGCTTGACGAGGCACATGGTAAGTGTCATTATCTGGTGAACGTCACATAGGGAGAGTAGCATGATGCCAGTATCTTTAATATGTTGTGACTGCAGATGGGGCTGCCAATGTTGAAGCCTTGCGGGCAAAACTTGCCCGAGCCAAGGAACAAGCGAGGTTGGGTAATGCGGCTGCTTTAAAGGCGGCCAAAGAGTTGCAAGCCGAGAAGGCCGCACATGGCGAGAGCCGAGATAAGATGGCCAAGATGGCTATAGAATTAAAAGCCGCCGCCGACCATTGCCGGGTTCTTGAAAAGGAAAACCAGGCGAAGGCATCGGACCTTGAGAAGGCTGCTGCAACGAGGAAGGACCTCCGCTCTGCTATGAGGGCAAAGAAGGAGGAGCTGCGGGAAGCCGAGGATATTGTAGCTGGGAAATCCTTTATGTTGCGGAGGAAGTTCGGAGATCCACGGTATGCCCCCCTGGATCAGCTGTGGAGCTCGGAGGATGTGTATATGGATTTGGCGGCGAGCGCTGCCGATGCGGCCAAGTACTTCCAGGGTCAGACGGACCGTGGAGTAGACCAGCTGTTTTGGAGACAATTCCATACTCCCAAGCGTCCACTTTCATTGTCTGACCAATTAGCCGAATGGGCCGAACTAAATAGGTTGTCCGGACTCTCCATGAGGTCTGTGTGGATCAGTTATGGCCGGAAGGGTCAAAACCGAACAACTATTTCAGCTTGGTGCAGCAGTTACTCGATGTGATGCCGCACATTGATGCGATGAAGAGGTTGGCGTGCATAAAGGGCGCACGGATGGCCTTTGCCCGTGTCAAGGCATACTGCGCGGAGATGGATGCTACCAATGTTGCAGCGCGGGATTCGGCCATAGGTCGAAAGGCTGCTGAGCACTACTTTGAAGAAGTTCTTGAGGGTGCCCATTTGGCAGAGACCCAGTGCTCAAAAAATATTATGTTTGAGTGACATGTAATCTCATTGTAGGCGAAATGCTTTTGTAGAGTTTTATAAGGCTATTTTTATACTTTTGCCTGAAAGTAATATGATGCCTCCTGGGCGGCCATTTTTGTACACGTGTGTATAACCTGAAAGATTGCAGTCGTCGGCTTCAACCCCCATGCATATAATGCGGAGGTGCTAGCAAAAACACGCGTTCAGACTTAACCCAACGTCTTGGTCCTATTAAGGAGGTGATAGCGGAGCGAGCGAGGCAACCGGACTATAATGCTTTAACACTTTAAGTTAGCCATAGGAGTTTGACAGTGGGGCTACTAGATAGCCCCTGGTGGCTCCGCACTCTCCCGATCTCGGGGTGCGTATATGCCTGGCTGGAAAACGGCCCTTCGTTAAGGCGGAGGAATTCTAACATTCTCACAGGTCATCGAGTGGTTGACCAGTCTCACGCTATATCATGACAGTCAGTTTTCGGCTTTCTCTACTGAGGTGCTCATCCGAATGTACCAGGGCACAATCACAGTAGTTCTCCTGGTGCTACCTTAGCCGGTAAAGTGGAACGTAAGGCACCAAAACACAGGAGCCGAGCAAACCCAACATTTAACCAAAGACAATAAATCGGAGCTGATGCATATAGGGCCAAACTCGCAACGTCGAACACTCCCTAAGGTATTCGGTCTTTGTGGTATAAACCGGGCCTAAATAATGGCCTTTGTAAGAAGACCCTTGTGTCCAGGTACGTGCATTGTTCTGGCATGGCCACATGCCAAGACGTCAGCATCCTTCACAACGGTGGATATGTATCAACAAGAGACAGTAAAAAAGGTTTACGCAGGGTCTTAATCTAAAAAGAATCCTTTGAGCGGGTCCCTGCTGCACGTCTGCGCCTGTGTCTTCGTTGTGCCGTATCCTGGACGGGTGTAGCACGATGATCGTCTGTAAAAGAGAGGAAGTTAAGTGAAAGAGTTTCGTGCAAAAAGATAGTTTTTTAAAAAACCGTGTATAATTGAAGATGATAAGAATTTGCCACTTGTCTGTGCGTGTTGAGCCCCTTGTATTGATGAATAGGGGTGTGATCACCTATTCGGTGTAAATAGCGGCACCGGACTCGATCGCTGGTCTGGACGTCTTTAATGTTCGGCTGCCAAGGCAGCCTCACTCTCTTCGGCGCGCAAAGAGCGCTTGATATCTCCGTGCACTGTAATGATGCCACGTGGACCGGGCATATTGAGTGTGAGGGAGGCGTGGTGTGGTATTGCATTAAAGCGAGCGAAAGCTTCGCGTCCTAGCAGTTCTTGATAGCCACTTTGAAACGGAGTGATGTGGAAAGTTAAATGCTCGCGACGGAAGTTATCGGGGGAGCCAAATATAACTTGTAGTAGGAGGGAGCCCGTACAACGAGCCCCTGGGCCTGACATTACTCCTTTAAAGGTAGTATTGCTATGGTGAATTTGTGTTGGGTCTAACCCCATCCCGCGGATTGTATCCTGGTATATTAGGTTTAGGCTGCTGCCGCCGTCCATCAAGACTCGTGTGAAGTGATATCCACCAATTACTGGGTCTAATACCAAGGCAGCCCATCCTGCGTGTCGGATACTTGCTGAGTAATCACGATGGTCGAAAGTGATCGGTTGAGACGACCATTGGCAGGACTTCAAGGTGACAGGCACTTGGGTATATTTTCCTGGGGGTGCCGCATTGTTTTTTCCCTTGATCATGTGTAGTACGTTTACTGTTTTGACTTCTGGTGGGAATTCCTTTTGTTCCCTCGTGTCTTGCTTGGGGGGCTCGTCCTCGTCTTCACTTGGTGTGTCCTCCACTCTGTGTACGGCGTTGAGCTTGCCGGACTGCTTGAAGACCCAACATTCTCTGTGGGTATGATTAGCAGGTTTACCCGGGGTACTGTGGATCTAACATACTTGGTCCAGAATTTTGTTGAGGCTGGACAGTTCATCCCTGGTGCCTTTAGTGGGCGACTTTTGACCTGGCCGAGAGCTTTTGAATCCGGCGTTTACTGCCGTGCCCTTCGTGCAGTTTTCTTTATTCCGGCGTTTGTTATTGCTGTTGCGCCATGATTTCCCGTTTCCATCTCTAACTTCCGATGTACTGGGGTCGCTGGTGCTACATCTGGCTAGCCAGCTGTCCTCACCCGTGCAAAAGTGGGTCATGAGGTTTGTTAATGCGGCCATCGTTCTCGGCTTATTTTGGCCGAGGTGTCTAGCGAGCCATTCGTCACGGACGCTATGCTTGAAAGCCGCTAAGGCTTCGGTGTCCGGACAGTCGACAATCTGGTTCTTTTTAGTAAGAAACCTATTCCAAAGCTTTCGGGCTGACTCTCCAGGCTGCTGAGTTATATGGCTCAGATCATCCGCATCCGGAGGTCGGACATAAGTCCCTTGAAAATTTGCCCGAAAGGCGTCTTTGAGCTCTTCCCAACTTCCAATGGAGCTTTCGGGGAGGCCTTTGAGCCAGTGACGAGCTGGCCCTTTGAGCTTGAGGGGTAAGTATTTGATTGCGTGGAGATCATCTCCTCGAGCCATATGGATATGAAGGATATAGTCCTCAATCCAAACCCAGGGTCTGTTGTTCCATCATATGATTCGATGTTTACGGGTTTGAAACCCTCGGGGATTTGATGATCCATTATTTCGTCTGTGAAGCAGAGTGGGTGTGCGGCGCCTCTATACTGGGCTATATCATGACGTAGCTCCAATGAGCTTTGTCTATTGTGTTCGGCACTGCAGAATTTGTGGCCGGCGTGACGGATGTCGTCTCGAGCCGTGGGGCGCCCACGCGATCAGTAGATCGATCTTGTTTGTCTAGCCTTGTCCTCCAACATGTCTCATAGGTCCGGCGCATAGTCCCGTGCCTTGGTACGGGGTGCGGCTTGAGTGGAGGGCCGAGATGCCTCTCTGTCGCGGCCACGAGGTGGCCGGTCGGCCGCATCAAGTGCTTCCTCCTCTAATTGGGGTAGCAACCTACGCTTTGGGTAGCTCTAGGAGAGGCGTTCGAGTTTATGCTCTTCGGCCGCAAGGACTTCAGTCCATCTGTCAACTAGCAAATCTTGATCAGCTTTAAGCTGTTGCTGTTTTTTCTTGAGGCTTCTTGCCGTGGCCATAAGCATGCGTTATAAACGCTCTTGCTCGACGGGATCCTCTGGCACGACGAATTCGTCGTCGTCGAGGCTTGCCTCGTCTTCGGAGGGAGGCATATAATTATCGTCCTCGACCTCTCTGTCTGCCGCTCCCTCATGAGGGCTGGTTTCTCCATCCTCCTGTGCTAAATCTTGCTGGAGGGGGTTTTCTTTGGCGCTTTCCGGAGTATTATTATCTCCCGTGCTGGAATCACCGTGTTTGTTTTGGCGGGATTTTGAGCGGCGCCGCTGACGTCGGCGCTTAGGCTGTTTCTTGGAGGGGTCATCCTCCGTTGTTCCATCGCCGTCTCCCTCTTTTGGTGTGTCCAATATGTATATGTCATATGTTGAGGTGGCTTTCCAGGGCCTAGTAGGCGCTGGTTCTTCATCATCTCCTTCATCGGCGTCCATACCATCGATGTCTTTGGAGTCGAAGTCGAGCATGTCGGTTAAGTCATCGACAGTGGCTACAAAGTGGGTGGTGGGTGGGCTTTGAATTTCTTCATCGTCCGAATCCCAACCTTGCTGGCCGTAGTCCGGCCAGGGCTCTCCTGATAAAGAAAGAGACTCCAGTGACTTCGGAATATCGCCAAAAGGCGAGTGCTGAAATATGTTCGCGGTAGTAAACTCCATGATCGACGCCCAATCGGATTCGATTGGCCGGGGCGCAGAGGGTTCAGAGTCCGGAAAGGAGTCCGGCTCCTTGGAGTCACGAGTCTCACGGAGTGCGGGGCTGGTGTTCGGCTCAATCGCCGTTGGGATCGCAGCCCCCGAGGCGGCGTCCAACTATTGGAAATATGCCCTAGAGGCAATAATAAAAGTATTATTATATTTCATTGTTCATGATAATTGTCTTTTATTCATGCTATAACTGTATTATCCGGAAATCGTAATACACGTGTGAATACTTAGACCACACAATGTCCCTGGTAAGCCTCTAGTTGACCAGCTCGTTGTGATCAACAGATAGTCATGGTTTCCTGACTATGGACATTGGATGTCGTTGATAACGGGATCACATCATTAGGAGAATGATGTGATGGACAAGACCCAATCCTAAGCATAGCATAAAAGATCGTGTAGTTCGTTTTGCTAGAGCTTTGCAAGTGTCAAGTATCTCTTCCTTCGACCATGAGATCGTGTAACTCCCGGATACCGTAAGAGTGCCTTGGGTGTACCAAACGTCACAACGTGACTGGGTGACTATAAAGGTGCATTACAGGTATCTCCGAAAGTAGCTGTTGGGTTGACACGGATCGAGACTGGGATTTGTCACTCCGTATGACGGAGAGGTATCTCTGGGCCCACTCGGTAATGCATCATCATATTGAGCTCAATGTGACCAAGGTGTTGGACACGGGATCATGCATTACGGTACGAGTAAAGTGACTTGCCGGTAACGAGACTGAACAAGGTATTGGGATACCGACGATCGAGTCTCGGGCAAGTAACGTACCGATTGACAAAGGGAATTGCATACAGGGTTTGATCGAATCCTCGACATAGTGGTTCATCCGATGACAACATCGAGGAGCATGTGGGAGCCATCATGGGTATCCAGATCCCGCTGATGGTTATTGACTGAGAGAGTCTCGGTCATGTCTGCATGTCTCCCGAACCCGTAGGGTCTACACACTTAAGGTTCAGTTACACTAGGGTTATAGGGATATGTATATGCAGTAACCCGAATGTTGTTCGGAGTCCCGGATGAGATCCCGGACGTCACGAGGAGTTCCGGAATGGTCCGGAGGTAAAGATTTATATATGGGAAGTCCTGTTTCGGGCATCGGGACAAGTTTCGGGGTTATCGGTATTGTACCGGGACCACCGGAAGGGTCCCGGGGGTCCACCGGGTGGGTCCACCTGTCCCGGGGGGCCACATGGGCTGTAAGGGGGTGCGCCTTGGCCTAATGGGCCAAGGGCACCAGCCCCACATAGGCCCATGCGCCTAGGGTTTAAGGGGGCAAGAGTCCTAGGAGGGTAAGGCACCTCCTAGGTGCCTTGGGGGGGGGGAACCCCCCTTGGCCGCCGCACCCCCTAGGAGATTGGATCTCCTAGGGCCGGCCACCCCCCCTTGGCACCCCTATATATAGTGGGGGAGAGGAGGGACTTCATACCTGAACGCCCTGGCATTTGGTTGCCTCCTTCTCCCTCCCCAACACCTCCTCCACCTCCATAGTGCTTAGCGAAGCTCTGCCGGAGTACTGCAGCTCCATCAACACCACGCCGTCGTGCTGCTGCTGGTGCCATCTCCCTCAACCTCTCCTCCCTTCCTTGCTGGATCAAGAAGGAGGAGATGTGGCTGTTCCGTACGTGTGTTGAACGCGGAGGTGCCGTCCGTTCGGCGCTGGTCATCGGTGATTTGGATCACGTCGAGTACGACTACATCATCACCTTGCAAGCTTCCGCACGCGATCTACAAGTGGTATGTAGATGCAAACTCTCTCCCTATACTCGTTGCTTAGATGAACTCATAGATGGATCTTGGTGAAACCGTAGGAAAAATTTTAATTTTCTGCAACGTTCCCCAACAGTGGCATCATGAGCTAGGTCTATGCGTAGTTCTCTTTGCACGAGTAGAACACAACTTTGTTGTGGGCGTGGATTTTGTCATCTTACTTGCCTCTACTAGTCTTTTCTTGCTCAACGGTATTGTGGGATGAAGCGGCCCGGACCAACCTTACATGTACACTTACGTGAGACCGGTTCCACCGACTGACATGCACAAGTTGCATAAGGTGGCTGCCGGGTGTCTGTCTCTCCCACCTTAGTTGGAGCGGAATCGATGAACAGGGCCCTTATGAAGGGTAAATAGAAGTTTACAAAATCACGTTGTGGTGATTCGTAGGTAAGAAAACGTTCTTGCTAGAACCCAATTGCAGCCACGTAAAAGATGCAACAACAATTAGAGGACGTCTAACTTGTTTTTGCAGCGATTGATCATGTGATGTGATATGGCCAGAAGTTGTGATGAATGATGAATTGTGATTTATGAGATCATGTTCTTTGTAATAGGATTCACGACTTGCATGTCGATGAGTATGACAACCGGCAGGAGCCATAGGAGTTGTCATTATTTTTTTGTATGACCTGCGTGTCATTGAATAACGCCATGTAAACTACTTTACTTTATTGCTAAACGTTAGTCATAGAAGTAGAAGTAGTCGTTGGCGTGACAACTTCATGAAGACACGATGATGGAGATCATGATGATGGAGATCATGGTGTCAAGCCGGTGACAAGATGATCATGGAGCCCCGAAGATGAAGATCAATGGAGCTATATGATATTGGCCATATCATGTCACAACTATATAATTGCATGTGATGTTTATTATGTATTATGCATCTTGTTTACTTAGGACGACGGTAGTAAATAAGATGATCCCTTATAAAATTTCAAGAAGTGTTCTCCCCTAACTGTGCACCGTTGCTACAGTTCGTCGTTTCTAAGCACCACGTGATGATCGGGTGTGATGGATTCTTACGTTCACATACAACGGGTGTAAGACAGTTTTACACAGCGAAAACACTTAGGGTTAACTTGACGAGCCTAGCATGTGCAGACATGGCCTCGGAACACGGAGACCGAAAGGTCAAACACGAGTCGTATGGAAGATACGATCAACATGAAAATGTTCACCAACAATGACTAGTCCGTCTCACGTGATGATCGGACACGGACTAGTCGACTCGGATCCTGTAACACTTAGATGACTAAAGGGATGTCTAATCTAAGTGGGAGTTCATAATTTGATTAGAACTTTATTATCATGAACTTAGTCTAAAACCTTTGCAAATATGTCTTGTAGATCAATGGCCAACGCTAATGTCAACATGAACTTCAACGCGTTCCTAGAGAAAACCAAGCTGAAAGATGATGGCAGCAACTATACGGACTGGGTCCGGAACCTGAGGATCATCCTCATAGCTGCCAGGAAACAATATGTCCTAGAAGGACCGCTAGGTGACGCTCCCGTCCCAGAGAACCAAGACATTATGAATGCTTGGCAGTCTCGCGCTGATGATTACTCCCTCGTTCAGTGCGGCATGCTTTACAGCTTAGAACCGGGGCTCCAAAAGCGTTTTGAGCATCACGGAGCATATGAGATGTTCGAAGAGCTGAAACTAGTTTTTCAAGCTCATGCCCGGGTCGAGAGATATGATGTCTCCGACAAGTTCTACAGTTGTAAGATGGAGGAGAACAGTTCTGTCAGTGAGCACATCCTGAAGATGTCTGGGTTGCACAACCGTACGACCCAGCTGAACATTAACCTCCCAGATGAGGCGGTCATTGACAGAATCCTCCAGTCGCTCCCACCAAGCTACAAGAGCTTTGTGATGAACTACAACATGCAGGGAATGGAAAAGACCATTCCTGAAGTGTTCTCGATGCTGAAGTCAGCAGAGGCTGAAATCAAGAAAGAACATCAAGTGTTGATGGTCAATAAGACCACTAAGTTCAAGAAGGGCAAGGGTAAGAAGAACTTCAAGAAGGACGGCAAAGATGTTGCCGCGCCTGGTAAGCCAGTTGCCGGGAAGAAGTCAAAGAATGGACCCAAGCCTGAGACTGAGTGCTTTTATTGCAAGGGGAAGGCTCACTGGAAGCGGAACTGCCCCAAATACTTAGCGGATAAGAAGGCCGGCAACACCAAAGGTATATTTGATATACATGTGATTGATGTGTACCTTACCAGTACTCGTAGTAACTCCTGGGTATTTGATACCGGTGCCGTCGCTCATATTTGTAACTCACAGCAGGAGCTGCGAAATAAACAGAGACTGGCGAAGGACGAGGTGACGATGCGCGTCGGGAATGGTTCCAGAGTCGATGTGATCGCCGTCGGCACGCTGCCTCTACATTTACCTACGGGATTAGTTTTGAACCTTAATAATTGTTATTTAGTGCCAAGTTTGAGCATGAACATTGTATCTGGATCTCGTTTAATACGAGATGGCTACTCATTTAAGTCTGAGAATAATGGTTGTTCGATTTATATGAGAGATATGTTTTATGGTCATGCTCCGATGGTCAATGGTTTATTCTTAATGAATCTCGAGCGTAATATTACACATGTTCATAGTGTAGATGCCAAAAGATTTAAAGTTGATAACGATAGTCCCACATACTTGTGGCACTGCCGCCTTGGTCACATTGGTGTCAAGCGCATGAAGAAGCTCCATGCCGATGGACTTTTAGAGTCTCTTGATTATGAATCGTTTGACACGTGCGAACCATGCCTCTTGGGCAAAATGACCAAGACTCCGTTCTCCGGAACAATGGAGCGAGCAACCAACTTGTTGGAAATCATACATACCGATGTGTGCGGTCCAATGAGCGTTGAGGCTCGCGGAGGATATCATTATGTTCTCACTCTCACAGATGACTTGAGTAGATATGGGTATGTCTACTTAATGAAACACAAGTCTGAGACCTTTGAAAAGTTCAAGGAATTTCAGAATGAGGTGGAGAATCAACGTGACCGAAAGATCAAATTCTTACGATCAGATCGTGGCGGAGAATACTTAAGTCACGAATTTGGTACACACTTAAAGAAATGTGGAATCGTTTCACAGCTCACGCCGCCTGGAACACCTCAGCGAAACGGTGTGTCCGAACGTCGTAATCGCACTCTATTGGATATGGTGCGGTCTATGATGTCTCTTACCGATTTACCGCTATCATTTTGGGGATACGCTCTAGAGACAGCTACATTCACTTTAAATAGGGCACCGTCTAAATCCGTTGAGACGACACCGTATGAATTATGGTTTGGAAAGAAACCTAAGCTGTCGTTTCTAAAAGTTTGGGGATGCGAAGCTTATGTCAAGAAACTTCAACCTGAAAAGCTCGAACCCAAGTCGGAAAAATGCGTATTCATAGGATACCCTAAGGAAACTATAGGGTATACCTTCTACTTAAGATCCGAAGGCAAGATTTTTGTTGCCAAGAACGGATGCTTTCTGGAAAAAGAGTTTCTCTCGAAAGAAGTAAGTGGGAGGAAAGTAGAACTCGATGAAGTACTACCTCTTGAGCGGGATAGTGACGCAGCACAGGAAACCGTTCCTGTGATGCCCACACCAACTGAAGAGGAATACCATGATAATGATCAAAGTACTTCGGATCAAGTTACTGCTGAACTTCGTAGGTCCACAAGGACACGTTCCGCACCAGAATGGTACGGCAACCCTGTCCTAGAAATCATGTTGTTAGACAACGATGAACCTTCGAACTATGAAGAAGCAATGACGGGCCCGGAATCCAACAAATGGCTTGAAGCCATGAAATCCGAGATAGAATCCATGTATGAAAACAAAGTGTGGACTTTGACAGACTTGCCCGATGATCGGCGAGCGATAGAAAACAAATGGATCTTTAAGAAGAAGACGGACGCGGATGGTAATGTTACCATCTATAAAGCTCGACTTGTCGCTAAGGGTTATCGACAGGTTCAAGGGATTGACTACGACGAGACATTCTCTCCCGTAGCGAAGCTAAAGTCCGTCCGAATCATGTTAGCAATTGCCGCATACTATGATTATGAGATATGGCAGATGGACGTCAAAACAGCATTCCTTAACGGGCATCTTAAGGAAGAACTGTATATGATGCAGCCGGAAAGTTTTTGTCGATCCTCAGAACGCTAACAAAGTATGCAAGCTCCAGCGATCCATTTATGGACTGGTGCAAGCATCTCGGAGTTGGAACATTCGCTTTGATGAGATGATCAAAGCGTTTGGGTTTATGCAGACTTATGGAGAAGCCTGCGTTTACAAGAAAGTGAGTGGGAGCTCTGTAGCATTTCTCATATTATATGTAGATGACATACTCCTGATGGGAAATAATATAGAATTTCTGGACAGCATTAAGGCCTACTTGAATAAGTGTTTTTCAATGAAGGACCTTGGAGAAGCTGCTTATATATTAGGCATCAAGATCTATAGAGATAGATCGAGACGCCTCATAGGTCTTTCACAAAGCACATACCTTGATAAGATTTTGAAGAGATTCAGAATGGATCAGTCCAAGAAGGGGTTCTTCCCTATATTACAAGGTATGAGACTGAGCTCAGCTCAGTCACCGACCACGGCAAAAGATAAAGAAGAGATGAGTGTCATCCCCTATGCTTCAGCCATAGGATCTATTATGTATGCCATGCTGTGTACCAGACCCGATGTAAACCTTGCCGTAAGTTTGGTAGCAAGATACCAAAGTAATCCCGGCAAGGAACACTGGACAGCGGTCAAGAATATCCTGAAGTACCTGAAAAGGACAAAGGACATGTTTCTCGTTTATGGAGGAGACGAAGAGCTCGTCGTAAAGGGTTACGTCGACGCTAGCTTCGACTCAGATCTGGATGACTCTAAGTCACAAACCGGATACGTGTATATGTTGAATGGTGGAACAGTAAGCTGGTGCAGCTGCAAGCAGAGCGTCGTGGCGGGATCTACGTGTGAAGCGGAGTACATGGCAGCCTCGGAGGCAGCACATGAAGCGATTTGGGTGAAGGAGTTCATCACCGACCTAGGAGTCATACCCAATGCGTCGGGGCCGATCAAACTCTTCTGTGACAACACTGGAGCTATTGCCCTCGCAAAGGAGCCCAGGTTTCACAAGAAGACCAGGCACATCAAGCGTCGTTTCAACTCCATCCGTGAAAATGTTCAAGATGGAGACATAGAGATTTGCAAAGTGCACACAGATCTGAATGTCGCAGATCCGCTGACTAAACCTCTCTCGCGTGCAAAACATGATCAACACCAGAACTCTATGGGTGTTCGATTCATCACAATGTAACTAGATTAGTGACTCTAGTGCAAGTGGGAGACTATTGGAAATATGCCCTAGAGGCAATAATAAAAGTATTATTATATTTCATTGTTCATGATAATTGTCTTTTATTCATGCTATAACTGTATTATCCGGAAATCGTAATACACGTGTGAATACTTAGACCACACAATGTCCCTGGTAAGCCTCTAGTTGACCAGCTCGTTGTGATCAACAGATAGTCATGGTTTCCTGACTATGGACATTGGATGTCGTTGATAACGGGATCACATCATTAGGAGAATGATGTGATGGACAAGACCCAATCCTAAGCATAGCATAAAAGATCGTGTAGTTCGTTTTGCTAGAGCTTTGCAAGTGTCAAGTATCTCTTCCTTCGACCATGAGATCGTGTAACTCCCGGATACCGTAAGAGTGCCTTGGGTGTACCAAACGTCACAACGTGACTGGGTGACTATAAAGGTGCATTACAGGTATCTCCGAAAGTAGCTGTTGGGTTGACACGGATCGAGACTGGGATTTGTCACTCCGTATGACGGAGAGGTATCTCTGGGCCCACTCGGTAATGCATCATCATATTGAGCTCAATGTGACCAAGGTGTTGGACACGGGATCATGCATTACGGTACGAGTAAAGTGACTTGCCGGTAACGAGACTGAACAAGGTATTGGGATACCGACGATCGAGTCTCGGGCAAGTAACGTACCGATTGACAAAGGGAATTGCATACAGGGTTTGATCGAATCCTCGACATAGTGGTTCATCCGATGACAACATCGAGGAGCATGTGGGAGCCATCATGGGTATCCAGATCCCGCTGATGGTTATTGACTGAGAGAGTCTCGGTCATGTCTGCATGTCTCCCGAACCCGTAGGGTCTACACACTTAAGGTTCAGTTACGCTAGGGTTATAGGGATATGTATATGCAGTAACCCGAATGTTGTTCAGAGTCCCGGATGAGATCCCGGACGTCACGAGGAGTTCCGGAATGGTCCGGAGGTAAAGATTTATATATGGGAAGTCCTGTTTCGGGCATCGGGACAAGTTTCGGGGTTATCGGTATTGTACCGGGACCACCGGAAGGGTCCCGGGGGTCCACCGGGTGGGTCCACCTGTCCCGGGGGGCCACATGGGCTGTAAGGGGGTGCGCCTTGGCCTAATGGGCCAAGGGCACCAGCCCCACATAGGCCCATGCGCCTAGGGTTTAAGGGGGCAAGAGTCCTAGGAGGGTAAGGCACCTCCTAGGTGCCTTGGGGGGGGGGGAACCCCCTTGGCCGCCGCACCCCCTAGGAGATTGGATCTCCTAGGGCCGGCCACCCCCCCTTGGCACCCCTATATATAGTGGGGGAGAGGAGGGACTTCATACCTGAACGCCCTGGCCTTTGGTTGCCTCCTTCTCCCTCCCCAACACCTCCACCTCCATAGTGCTTAGCGAAGCTCTGCCGGAGTACTGCAGCTCCATCAACACCACGCCGTCGTGCTGCTGCTGGTGCCATCTCCCTCAACCTCTCCTCCCTTCCTTGCTGGATCAAGAAGGAGGAGACGTGGCTGTTCCGTACGTGTGTTGAACGCGGAGGTGCCGTCTGTTCGGCGCTGGTCATCGGTGATTTGGATCACGTCGAGTACGACTACATCATCACCTTGCAAGCTTCCGCACGCGATCTACAAGTGGTATGTAGATGCAAACTCTCTCCCTAGACTCGTTGCTTAGATGAACTCATAGATGGATCTTGGTGAAACCGTAGGAAAAATTTTAATTTTCTGCAACGTTCCCCAACACCAACCGCCCATCCTCGATCGGCGCAGCTGGCTTCGAATTAAGGATCAGAGCCGATGCAGGTGCGGCCTCCAGGGCACTGTTCGGCAGCAGAGCTAGATCATGCTCGTCGGGACAGTGCGGCGCGCTCGGCAGTGGCTCGAATCTATCGAGGATCAAGTCCCCGTGGATGTCAGCCATGTAGTTTAAACTTCCGAATCTGACCTGACGGCCAGGGGCGTAGCTTTCGATCTGCTCCAAGTGGCCAAGTGAATTGGCCTGTAGTGCGAAACCGCCGAAGATGAAGATCTGTCCGGGGAGGAAGGTCCCACCCTGGGCTGCATCGCTATCGATGATCGTAGGAGCCATCGAGCCTGACGGTGATGGCATAGAGGAACTCTCGATGAAAGCACCAATGTCGGTGTCAAAACCGGTGGATCTCGGGTAGGGGGTCCCGAACTGTGCGTCTAGGCTGGATGGTAACAGGAGGCAAGGGACACGAAGTTTTACCCAGGTTCGGGCCCTCTCGATGGAGGTAAAACCCTACGTCCTACTTGATTAATATTGATGATATGGGTAGTACAAGAGTAGATCCACCACGAGATCGAGGAGGCTAAACCCTAGAAGCTAGCCTACGGTATGATTGTTGATGTGTATGTTGTCCTACGAACTAAAACCCTCCGGTTTATATAGACACCGGATAGGGTTAGGGTTACATAGAGTCGGTTACAATGGTAGGAGATCTAAATATCCGCATCACCAAGCTTGCCTTCCACGCCAAGGAAAGTCCCTTCAGGACACGGGACGGAGTCTTCGATCTTGTATCTTCATAGTCCAGGAGTCCGGCCGAAGGTATAGTCCGGCTATCCGGACACCCCCTAATCCAGGACTCCCTCAGTTATCACCGGGAGTGGTCCTGATTATTGTCACTTCGGGGTTGCCGAATCATAACACATAGTAGGTGACTATAGACTTGCAAGATAGGATCAAGAACTCACATATATTCATGAAAACATAATAGGTTCAGATCTAAAATCATGGCACTCGGGCCCTAGTGACAAGCATTAAGCATAGCAAAGTCATAGCAACATCAATCTCAGAACATAATGGATACTAGGGATCAAACCCTAACAAAACTAACTCGATTACATGATAAATCTCATCCAACCCATGACCGTCCAGCAAGCCTACAATGGAATTACTCACGCACGGCGGTGAGCATCATGAAATTGGTGATGGAGGATGGTTGATGATGACGACGGCGATGAATCCCCCTCTCCGGAGCCCCGAACGGACTCCAGATCAGCCCTCCCGAGAGGTTTTAGGGCTTGGCGGCGGCTCCGTATTGTAAAACGCGATGATTTCTTCTCTCTGATTTTTTCTCTCCGAAAGCAAATATATAGAGTTGGAGTTGGCGTCGGAGGGTTTCCAGGGGGCCCACGAGGTAGGGGGCGCGCCCTAGGGGGGGGGCGCCCCCACCCTCGTGAGAAGGGTGTGGGCCCCCTGGTCTTCATCTTTGGCGAGGATTTTTTATTGATTTTTCTAAGATGTTCCGTGGAGTTTCAGGTCATTCCAAGAATATTTGTTTTCTGCACATAAAACAACACCATGGCAATTCTGCTGAAAACAACGTCAGTCCGGGTTAGTTCCATTCAAATCATACAAGTTAGAGTCCAAAACAAGGGCAAAAGTGTTTGGAAAAGTAGATACGACTGAGACGTATCAGACATCCATCTGCCAAATTTCATAATCATAAAATGCGGCAATCACTAACATGATTCGGACAGACTTAAGCATCGCTACGGGTGAGAAGGTCTCATCTTAGTCAATCCCTTGAACTTGTTGAAAACCTTTCGCAACAAGTCGAGCTTTGTAGACAGTAACATTACCGTCAGCATCAATCTTCTTCTTGAAGATCCATTTGTTCTCAATTGCTTGCCGATCATCGGGCAAGTCAAGCAAAGTCCACACTTTGTTCTCATACATGGATCCCATCTCAGATTTCATGACCTCAAGCCATTTTGCGGAATCTGGGCTCACCATCGCTTCTTCATAGTTCGTAGGTTCATCATGATCTTACTCTGGTTGATCTACGAGGTTCAGTAACAACTTGATCTGAAGTTTCATGATCATCATCATTAATTTCCTCACTAATTGGTGTAGGTGTCACAGAAACCGGTTTCTGTGATGAACTACTTTCCAATAAGGGAGCAGGTATAGTTACCTCATCAAGTTCTACTTTCCTCCCACTCACTTCTTTCGAGAGAAACTCCTTCTCTAGAAAGGATCCATTCTTAGCAACGAATGTCTTGCCTTCGGATCTGTGATAGAAGGTGCACCCAACAGTCTCCTTTGGGTATCCTATGAAGACACATTTCTCCGATTTGGGTTCGAGCTTATCAGGTTGAAGCTTTTTCACATAAGCATCGCAACCCCAAACTTTCAGAAACGACAACTTTGGTTTCTTGCCAAAGCATAGTTCATAAGGCGTCATCTCAACAGATTTCGATGGTGCCCTATTTAACGTGAATGCGGCCGTCTCTAAAACATAACCCCAAAACGATAGCGGTAAATCAGTAAGAGACATCATAGATCGCACCATATCTAGTAAAGTATGATTACGATGTTCGGACACACCATTACGCTGTGGTGTTCCGGGTGGCGTGAGTTGCGAAACTATTCCGCATTGTTTCAAATGTAGACCAAACTCGTAACTCAAATATTCTCCTCCACGATCAGATCGTAGAAACTTTATTTTCTTGTTACGATGATTTTCAACTTCACTCTGAAATTCTTTGAACTTTTCAAATGTTTCAGACTTATGCTTCATTAAGTAGATATACCCATATCTGCTTAAATTATCTGTGAAGGTGAGAAAATAACGATATCTGCCACGAGCCTCAACATTCATCGGACCACATACATCTGTATGTATGATTTCCAACAAATCTGTTGCTCTCTCCATAGTACCGAAGAACGGCGTTTTAGTCATCTTGCCCACGAGGCACGGTTCGCAAGTACCAAGTGGTTCATAATCAAGTGGTTCCAAAAGTCCATCAGTATGGAGTTTCTTCATGCGCTTTACACCGATATGACTTAAACGGTAGTGCCACAAATAAGTTGCACTATCATTATCAACTTTGCATCTTTTGGCTTCAACATTATGAATATGTGTATCACCACTATTGAGATTCATCAAAAATATACCACTCTTCAAGGGTGCATGACCATAAAAGATATTACTCATATAAATAGAGGAACCATTATTCTCTGATTAAAATGAATAATCGTCTCGCATCAAACAAGATCCAGATATAATGTTCATGCTCAATGCTGGCACCAAATAACAATTATTTAGGTCTAATACTAATCCCGAAGGTAGATGTAGAGGTAGCGTGCCGACCGCGATCACATCGACTTTGAACCGTTTCCCACGCGCATCGTCACCTCGTCCTTGGCCAGTGTTCGCTTAATCCGTAGTCCCTGTTTCGAGTTGCAAATATTTGCAACAGAACCAGTATCAAATACCCAGGTGCTACTGCGAGCTCTAGTAAGGTACACATCAATAACATGTATATCACATATACCTTTGTTCACCTTGCCATCCTTCTTATCCGCCAAATACTTGGGGCAGTTCCGCTTCCAGTGACCAGTCGGCTTACAGTAGAAGCACTCAGTTTCAGGCTTAGGTCCAGACTTGGGTTTCTTCTCCTGAGCAGCAACTTGCTTGCTGTTCTTCTTGAAGTTCCCCTTCTTCTTCCCTTTGCCCTTTTTCTTGAAACTAGTGGTCTTGTTGACCATCAACACTTCATGCTTCTTCTTGATTTCTACCTCCACAGCCTTTAGCATTGCGGAGAGCTCGGGAATTATCTTATCCATCCCTTGCATATTATAGTTCATCACGAAGCTCTTGTATCTAGGTGGAAGTGATTGGAGAATTCTGTTAATGATGCTATCATCTGGAAGATTAACTCCCAGTTGAATCAAGTGATTACAATACCCAACCATCTTGAGTATATGCTCATTGACAGAGCTATTCTCCTTCATCTTGCAGCTATAGAACTTATTGGAGACTTCATATCTCTCAAACCGGGCATTCTTTTGAAATATTAACTTCAACTTCTGGAACATCTCATATGCTCCATGACGTTCAAAACGTCGTTGAAGTCCTGGTTCTAAGCCGTAAAGCATGGCACACTGAACTATCGAGTAGTGATCAACACGCAACTGCCAGACATTCACAATGTCTGCAGTTGCTAGCGCAGGTGGTACACCCAGCGGTGCTTCCAGGACGTAACTCTTTTGTGCAGCAATGAGGATAATCCTCAAGTTACGGACCCAGTCCGTGTAATTGCTACCATCATCTTTCAACTTTGCTTTCTCAAGGAACGCATTAAAATTCAACGGAACAACATCACGGGCCATCTATCTACAATCAAACATAGACAAGCAAGATACTATTAGGTACTAAGTTCATGATAAATTTAAGTTCAATTAATCATATTACTTAAGAACTCCCACTTAGAAAGACATCCCTCTAATCCTCTAAGTGATCACGTGATCCAAATCAACTAAACCATAACCGATCATCACGTGAAATGGAGTAGCTTTCAATGGTGAACATCACTATGTTGATCATATCTACTATATGATTCACGCTCGACCTTTCGGTCTCAGTGTTCCGAGGCCATATCTGCATATGCTAGGCTCGTCAAGTTTAACCCGAGTATTCCGCGTGTGCAAAACTGGCTTGCACCTGTTGTAGATGGACGTAGAGCTTATAACACCCGATCATCATGTGGTGTCTGGGCACGACGAACTTTGGCAACGATGCATACTCAGGGAGAACACTTTTATCTTGAAATTTAGTGAGAGATCATCTTATAATGCTACCGTCAATCAAAGCAAGATAAGATGCATAAAAGATAAACATCACATGCAATCAATATAAGTGATATGATATGGCCATCATCATCTTGTTCTTGTGATCTCCATCTCCGAAGCACCATCATGATCACCATCGTCACCGGCGTGACGCCTTGATCTCCATCGTAGCATCGTTGTCGTCTCGCCAATCTTATGCTTCTACGACTATCGCTACCGCTTAGTGATAAAGTAAAGCATTACAGGGCGATTGCATTGCATACAATAAAGCGACAACCATATGGGTTCTGCCAGTTGCCGATAACTCGGTTACAAAACATGATCATCTCATACAATAAAATTTAGCATCATGTCTTGACCATATCACATCACAACATGCCCTGCAAAAACAAGTTAGACGTCCTCTACTTTGTTGTTGCAAGTTTTACGTGGCTGCTACGGGCTTAGCAAGAACCGTTCTTACCTACGCATCAAAACCACAATGATAGTTTGTCAAGTTGGTGCTATTTTAACCTTCGCAAGGACCGGGCGTAGCCACACTCGATTCAACTAAAGTTGGAGAAACTGACACCCGCTAGCCACCTGTGTGCAAAGCACGTCGGTAGAACCAGTCTCGCGTAAGCGTACGCGTAATGTCGGTTCGGGCCACTTCATCCAACAATACCGCCGAACCAAAGTGTGACATGCTGGTAAGAAGTATGACTTATATCGCCCACAACTCACTTGTGTTCTACTCGTGCATATAACATCAACGCATAAAACCAGGCTCGGATGCCACTGTTGGGGAACATAGTAATTTCAAAAAAATTCCTACGCACACGCAAGATCATGGTGATGCACAACAACGAGAGGGGAGAGTGTTGTCCATGTACCCTCATAGACCGAAAGCGGAAGCGTTATCACAACACGGTTGATGTAGTCGTACGTCTTCACAATCCGACCGATCAAGTACCGAACATACGACACCTTCGAGTTCAGCACACGTTCAGCCCGGTGATGTCCCTCGAACTCCGATCCAGCCGAGTGTTGAGGGAGAGTTTCCTCAGCACGACGGTGTGGTGACGATGTTGATGTTCTACCGACGCAGGGCTTCGCCTAAGCA
Source organism: Triticum dicoccoides (assembly GCF_002162155.2). Taxonomy (NCBI): domain Eukaryota; kingdom Viridiplantae; phylum Streptophyta; class Magnoliopsida; order Poales; family Poaceae; genus Triticum; species Triticum dicoccoides. Next base: position 656,514,953 of record NC_041388.1, on the reverse strand, counting down.
CCGCTACAATATTATCGAGGAGGACTATGGTGGAGGGGGCACCGCACACGGCTAAGAGATCAATGATCAATTGTTGTGTCTCTAGGGTGCCCCCTGCCCCCGTATATAAAGGAGCAAGGGGGAGGTGCGGCCGGCCAGGGAGGAGGCGCGCCGGGAGGAGTCCTACTCCTACCGGGAGGACTCCTCCCCTTTTCCATGTTTGACTAGGAGAGAGAGGGGGAAGAGGTGGAGGGGAGGAAGGAAAGGAGGGGGGGGGGCGCCGCCCCCCTCTCCTTGTCCTGTTCGGACTAAGGGGGGAGGGGCACGCGGCCCTGCCCTGGCCTCCTCTCCTCTCTTCCACCAAGGCCCACTAAGGCCCATTAAGTTCCCGGGGGGTTCCGGTAACCTCCCGATACTCCGAAAAAATCTCGATTTCACCCGGAACACTTCCGATATCCAAACATAGGCTTCCAATATATCAATCTTCATGTCTCGACCATTTTGAGACTCCTCATCATGCCCGTGATCACATCCGGGACTCCAAACAACCTTCGGTACATCAAAACATATAAACTCATAATATTACTTTCATCGTAACGTTAAGCGTGCAGACCCTACGAGTTCGAGAACTATGTAGACATGACCGAGACACGTCTCTAGTCAATAACCAATAGCGGAACCTGGATGCTCATATTGGCTCCCACATATTCTACGAAGATCTTTATCGGTCAGACCGCATAACAACATACGTTGTTCCCTTTGTCATCGGTATGTTACTTGCCCGAGATTCGATCGTCGGTATCTCAATACCTAGTTCAATCTCGTTACCGACAAGTCTCTTTACTCGTTTTGTAATACATCATCCGCAACTAACTCATTAGTTGGAATGCTTGCATGGCTTAAGTGATGTGCATTACCGAGAGGGCCCAGAGATACCTCTCCGACAATCAGAGTGAGAAATCCTAATCTCGAAATACGCAAACCCAACAAGTACCTTCGGAGACACCTGTAGATCACCTTTATAATCATCCAGTTATGTTGTGACGTTTGGTAGCACACAAAGTGTTCCTCCGGTAAACGGGAGTTGCATAATCTCATAGTTATAGGAACATGTATAAGTCATGAAGAAAGCAATAGCAACATACTAAACGATCGTGTGCTAAGCTAACGGAATGGGTCATGTCAATCACATCATTATCCTAATGATGTGATCCCGTTAATCAAATGAAAACCCATGTCAATGGCTAGGAAACTTAACCATCTTTGATCAACGAGCTAGTCAAGTAGAGGCATACTAGTGACACTCCGTTTGTCTATGTATTCACACATGTATTATGTTTCCGGTTAATACAATTGTAGCATGAATAATAAACATTTATCATGATATAAGGAAATAAATAATAACTTTATTATTGCATCTAGGGCATATTTCCTTCAGTGGTGGCGCCGTCAGGAGGGGGGCCGTTTGGCTCCAGTCATGCGCCTCTAGTCGCCGCCTCGCAAGGAGGTCTCGCCGGAGATGCGGGACAAATGCTTCCGTTGCTTGGCTAAAGGGCACTTTCTGAAGGACTGTACCACCGAAGTGGTTTGTCTTCGGTGTGGTTTGCCGAGGCACATTGCGTCGCAGTGCAAGTGGCCGCGCAACCCTTCACCGGTGGAGGAGCTCCGGTGGGAGGCTACGGCCAAGGTTGCGCACCGGTCGGGGATGGAGGGGGTGGCTCGGGATTCCGGGCGGTGGGTGGCGAGGCGCAGCAGAGGCGCCTTCCTACACCCCCGCCCCGCCCCCTTCTTCGTCGCGCCCTGCTCTGGCGGCTCCGGCGTGGCCCCGTCTTGCGCCGCCGCGCCTGCAGCTGGATGTGGACATGGATATTGGACTGGGAGAGCTGTGCACGGTCAGGAGGACCCATGCGATGGATGAGCTGGAAGGGAGACTCCAGCACGCCATGGTGGTGTACGCGGGTGGTGACAGGGAGGAAATTTTGCCGGAGTTGGTGTTGGATGCGCTTCAGTCCAGGATGGGTATCCTGCTGGACAGGGTATAGGTCCATCGGTTCAGGCCGGAGGATTTCCTCGTGGTCTTCACTAGAAGGGAAGACAAGAACAGGATGGGGCTCCGGCTGGTGCTCGAGTTCCAGGGGCACCGGCTGGCTTTCAGGCAGTGGATCATACAGTCGCAAGCAGTCTTCGCCGCCATGAAATTCAAAGTGGGGTTGGAGCTGGAGGGAATCCCGCCCCACACCTGGGAATTGGAGGTGGTCGAACACTTGCTGGGCGGGTCGTGCATCATCGAGGCTGTGGCACCAGAGACCTCGTCGCGGGCGGACATGTCGTCGTTCAAGCTGACAACATGGACGACGGAGCCGGAGCAGATTCCGTCTCGTTGGTGGCTTGCTGTGCCGGAGCCGGCGGAGCAGAGGGAGCTTTTCGAGCCTAAGACGCTGCAGTATAGAGTTCTCATCCATCTAGACTCGGTTACGACATTCCCGGAAGGGGAGGAGCCATGGTTCATGGGTGCTTTGTCTGATAGTGGGCAGAGCGGATTGCCAGACTCACCACCAGACATGGGTGCTGGACCGACCACTCGCTGGCCTAGTTGGCAGTCCGGAGTCCGGGATCAGAGAGGTAGGACGGCAGGTGGTGGCGGAGGTGCGCCGGTGAGCAGGCGGCTCGTCGGAGGACCGACCGGAGTTGGTCCCGATGGGGATTGGAGGATTCCCCCGATGGTCCCATTCCCCCGGGTGGATAGCCGTGGGCTCGGCGCGCCTGTTCAAGATAGGGTGACTGCACGTCACTCGGCTTTTGACCAGAATGGGGGCATGGACCGGTAGGTGGAAGGATTAGAGCGGATTCAGACTCAAATTTCAAATCCTGTTCGTGCCTCGAGCTGTGTGGTGATGGTGCGGCAGACAGAGGGGGCCTTGGTCGCACAGGGAGCACCGCAGCTAGTCGTGCCAACTGTCTCGATGCAGAGGGAGGAGGTAGTTGTTTCGACCCTTCAGCAGTACAGGGAGGTTGGATGCGGGGATGCAGGTGGTTACAAGAGTTCTCGGCCAGTGGTAGTGGGACCTGTGGTGGTTAATCCCGAGGTCGTGCGGCAGGATCTGTTTGCTGAGAGGGTGTTGGATGCTGAGCGGGGGGACCGACAGTTTGTGGTGGTGCCGGACAAGACGGTGCATGGGATTGCGCACGAGAAGGCCGACCCCGACCAGGTTCTGGAGGGTAGCGACATGGTTGGTGCGGGACACGAGGTGGGGCCGCATGTTTCGGTGGGACTGGTGAGGATGGAGGTTGGTGCGCTAACTATGCCACCGGGCCCCTCCTCGGCTGGTGCGCTGCAAGTTGAGGTGGCCCGGTCGCCAGAGCAGGTGGCCCAGTCATTGGTTGCGGATCGGATTTTGCCAATGATTGTGGAACAGATCCCGGTGAGTGAGGAGCGAGAGTTGGAGCTGGGACAAGTGGCGGTTTCAAGGGGGCAGGGAGTTTGAGGCTGTTCGGCACGTTGGTTTGGACATGCAAAATCAGTTTCAGGCATGCACGACAGGGATGACACCCTAGGAGGCGGTGGCTTACGACAAGCTCAAGTGGTTCTGTAACGCATTAGTGCGTAAGTTGGCTCCCCCGCTACTCATTGAGGTGCAGTCGTCGCTCAGGCCAGATGCAGAACATTTCACCCCTCGACGTACGACCAGGGGATCCAAGAGGGCTCTAGCAAGCAAATTGTGCAAGGCGACTCAGGCGGAGAACGTGCTCATGCGGGCGCTTGGCATCGTTCCGGAGGATTTGGACGGCAATGAGGATAACATTGCCGAGTTGGCTGAGATCTTTGACTCGCCATTAAAGGAGCAACCCATCTGGGTCATCGCTGCTTTGTTTGGGAAGGAGATGCCACCGGTGAGAGACATGGCCGCTGGATCTTCGGTAGTTATGGGAGCGGCATGAGTTCTGTTGGGTGTTCAACTTGGGTGGTGCCTAACGGGTTTTGATGGATTGGAACCCTAAGGTACTTTGTTGGAATGTGCAGGGGTTGAATAGTCCGGCCAAAGGAACGCGGTGAGGGAGTTTGTGGGAGAGGCTATGGTTAACATTGTAGGTCTTCAAGAGACGAAGCATGATGTAATTGACTCATATATAGGTATGCAAAGTTTGGGGCCATCTTTTGATGGCTTCGCTTATGTGCCGACGGTGGAGACCTGAGGGAGTATTATCTTGGGGTGGGACTCGACGGTGTTGAGCATTGATAACATTGTCGTGGACACCCACGCACTCACGGGGAGCACTACAAAAAATACACTTCCGTGATGATACGTGTTTGTCACAGTAGGTCGCTTTTTTTGTCATGCTTGTACATCCATGACAAATTTATGACAAAATCAAGATAGTCATACCTGTGCTGTCGTAGAAGTGTTCCATGACATTACCAAAATTATCATCACGGAAGTGTCCACTTCCATGACAATAAATCACACGTCACAGAAGTGCTTTCGTCAAGGGTGACCGACACGTGGCATCCACCGTAACGGAACACCGTTAAGCTATGGTCGGGTTTTGGATCCGATAACCCGTTAACAGCCCCGACCAATGGGGATTTTCCACTTGTAAAATCATCATTGGCTAGAGGAAACACGTGTCGGCTCATTGTTGGGACAGATGTCATCCACTCACTGGACAGAAGGCGCCTATGATATGTCGACACGTGGCACGGCCCAACAGTGGCCCATTCCCGTGAAAAGGCCGGCCCATTTGACTTGGTCAAAAGCCGGCGGGCCGGCCCATGGAAAGCCTGTTAACGGCCCGTTCGCATATAGCCCATTTATAGGCCGCTAACCCAAGGCCTGTTACGCCCTATCCGAATTAGGCCCAGTAGCGTCATCTGGGCCGTCCAATATGATTCCAGCCCGTTTTCACTTCTAGCCCATGTATAGCCCATGACGTCTTTCGGGCCATATGAGGCCCTTTGTAACTCTTGGCCCATTAGCGGCTCGTGCTGAAACTGGCCCGTAACGGACAGTGTATTACTTTACACCCATTAACGACCCATGGTGAAACTGGCCCGTAATGAACAGTGTATCACTTTATACCCATTAACGGCCCGTTATTCCGTTGGGCCGTTTCCAGCCCAAGTTAACTTTTGGCCTTCTGAGGGCCCATTTATTCTTGGGCTCATTTGCAGCATTCGGTTACTTACGGCCCATTACTATCATTTTTTGTTTGTGGGCCAAATTCAGCCCGTCGTTACAGTCGGCCCGTTTGTGGACCGTTAGTCTGTTGGGCCATTTTCATAGCATCACCAAATACGGCCTATTAATGGCCCGTTATGGTCAACCCATAAAACGTACGATTTCCATTAAAGGCCCGTCTACGGCCCATTAAAGGCCCGTACAAGACCCATAAATGAGCCGGCGGCCCATGGATCCTACGAGACGTACAAGGCCCATGGATCCTACGAGACGTAGAAGGCCCATGGATCCTACGAGACGTAGAAGACCCATGGATCCTACGAGACGTAGAAGGCCCATGGATCCGACGGCCCGTGAAGGGCCATGGTCGGGCGAATTGGCCCCCGTTTGAACGATATAGCATATTCAAAGAATTATCCTACTCAATACTATCACCTCTAAAAAGCCTACACTATTACAACAAAGAGATCAAGGCATAGAAAGGTAGAATAATCCTACACTATACAATAAAGAAATTATAGCCGATTATACCCATCGGGCATTATGGTTCGGCACAGGTGATAATAAAGCATACACAAACAGCAAATTACATACACTGGGCAAATATAGCTCATACATCATGGACGCGCATCAACTTAACTCCATTTGAACTATAATCTCTTCAGAAAATAGGATTGGCCGGATTCAGATAGCACAAATTTCAGTCTGCAAAATCTCCAATTCCTTCATGGTTACCTCATTGTCTTGTTTCATTTTTTTGACTCCTGCATCTAATACCTGCATGTCCAGTCTCAACTTGTTGATTATACGTTGACAATCATGTACACGTTGTCTTGCCACCTCTAGTTGATGCTCGAGAACATCAGCACATTCCAATTCCAATCCATAATCATTCGGTAACGGCCATGCCGCACTGCTCGCAGATCTTTGTGTTGATGTCACTTCATCCTGAAATGTTTCTATAAGTACACATGACTAGGGCAAAAATATAGTTACAACAGTGAAGCGAACAAGACACTATTTTGTACTACATGGCAAAACAGGACTAACAATAATGTTACACGTCACTTTCAAAAAAAATGTTACACGTCATGAAGCATAAGCAGGTGATATTTTAAAAATTATAAAAAAGATAGTCTGTGCAGCCTGCATACAGAAATCCCTCTTAGCTCACCAGAGGAGCATGATGTTGGGGCCCAATCAAAAACACCGACAAGTTACAAATTTAGACAACACGTTGAATATAAGTAAGCAAGCAGTTGGCCATTATGTGCCTCAATTAAAGTCTTAGGGAGCATAATGAACAGCAAAGGGTTTCATACAAACGTACTATAGCAGGCAAAACTATGCAATCATTAGCGTAGTATAAACTAGATTGTGAGCCTCATGCAATAATAGTTGGTTAATAGACTTCAAAGCTTCAGGCACACTTCGGCAGAGTAATTAAATGGTAAGGCCTTTAATTATGTCAACTAATAGTGATACAAGTACCAAACATCAGGCATGATTATTTGTGCATATCATCAACTAAGGACAAATAAAGCAATTGAAAATAGAAAATTAACTATGCCTGAAACAAACAAGGAATTGAACTGTTGAGTTGCATAAAGTGACTTACCTTAGCAGGTTGAAGAGGCTCAGTGCAGCTCCTACTTCTCTTGCAAGGCTCCTTCCTAACATCTTGTACTTGTAAATCCTCAATCTTATCTTCATTGCACCCCCTCTGCAAGGTGACACAAACTAGTTACTCGTCTCCTTGGAAGATAAATATGCATACTTTTCAGTCTGTGAACACAAAAGGATGAGATTATAACAAAACAACACCACATAATTATGTCAACTAGTTACTCGTCTCCTTGGAAGATAAATATGCATACTTTCCTACTGTAGTGTACAGCCAAACCTTTATGTCACCTATGAGTTAGACAAGGCCCCACTATAGCAGCCCTTAGTGTTTAAATCGTTGACAAGCTCTGTTAGAGTGTTAGGTCAAGAACAACAAGTAATCAAAGCAAATAGTCCTAGTATGGCTGGCTGATGCAAACAAGCAATTGAACAGATGTGTGAGCAAATCTTACATATCAAGAAAAGAATCAAAGAAGGAGGCTTAAAGACCATCACTTGACTGACCAGATTTAAGGGGCATTTAAACATCATGTGCAACGTATGAACTAACATAAACATTGCATATTCCAGATTCTACAATGGAATGCACATGTATTAGGTTATGCCATGTATGATGATGCCTAAATGTACAGATAGCAGGCAGGAGTGATTCATCATTGCACGCACAATTGAATTGCAGGTTAAGGGCCAGTTCGATTCCGCCTTTTCAGGGCATATTGTCAAAATAAGCCATAAAAGATGTAAAGAATTCATTTTTGAGTTATGGGCTTGGGCTTAACTAATTTCGCTTTGGAGGGGGGTGTTTCGGGTAGAACCTCACTAAAAATTGAAGGGAAGGGGAATAGTGAAATGACTCTGTTGTATGCCTATATTATACTCAAAATGCAACTATTGACGCTCGTGTCACACCTGACCCTCAAGTAAAAACAAAACACACAAGCATTCATTGCCCTGCCCGCTTGCATCTCCTCTCCCCTTTCCCTCTACCTCGATCCCCTGCCTGCAGCACTAGGGTTCCTCCAGCGAGCCGTCGCCACTGGTTGTAACGCCTCGAGACCGATGTGCCAGGTGTCCTCCAGTTATTCGCTGTTGTTGCCTTGTCATTTGCTTGCGTGTCATGCATTGCATATCATGTCATCATGTGCATTTCATTTGCATACATGTTCGTCTCATGCACCCGAGCATTTTTCCCGTTGTCCGTTTTGCATTCCGGCGCTCCTATCTCCTCCGGTGGTCATTTCTACCTTTCTTTCGGGTGTGGGGGTTAAACATTTCCAGATTGGACCGAGACTTGCCAAGCGGCCTTGGTTTACTACCGGTAGACCGCCTGTAAAGTTTCATACCATTTGGACTTCGTTTGATACTCCAACGGTTAACCGAGGGACCGAAAAGGCCTCGTGTGTGTACAGCCCAACACCCCTTCAATTTGGCCCAAAACCCACCTAAACCTCCTCCATCATCTCGGTCGTTCGATCACAATTGCGTGGCCGAAAACCGCACCCCATTTGGACTCTCCTAGCTCCCTCTACCTATAAATATATGGCTCTCCCCGAATTTTTCGCGCAGTCCAAACCCTAGCCTTCCACCTCCTCGTGCCGCCGGACACGTCCACCAACGGCCGGACATGTCCACCGCGAGCCGCCATGCGTTCCG